>NW_021206275.1:0-1018 GCF_002162155.2 Triticum dicoccoides
TTCATCTTGTCTACTTTCAGCTTCTGGGTCCTGAGTTCTTCACCAATTGCCTTATTGTCAAATATTGCTTCTTGTAGGTCCATCTTAACTTCCTGATGTAACACTCCAGATCCTGGTGAATACACCAGCTAAGGTTAACACTCCACGTTTGCAGATAGATGCTCCATCAGCTTTCTACCATCCAATCCTTCCATGCATCTGCATGCTTTAACTCCGCACGGTGACAATAGCATAGGCGGGCGATAACATCATGGATAGCCGTGTTTTTTTTTATTATTTTGCTCTTGTCATTTCCATGAGTTAATAACTCCTGCCTTAGGGTTCTCTTGACAAAACTTTGAGTTACTAACTCTCCATGCTCCGGTCTTTCTCCGATACACCTTGATCTCGGTATTGATAACTTCCATAGTCTGCCAGGTTCCATAAAGGTAGCCTTCCTGGGTCATACAATTTGGGAATTCTTCAGAGCCTTCAAATTCTCCAAGTCTTCGGAGTCTTCAACAGTTGTAGTTTCCATTTACACGGTAAAATCCTCTTCATTCCAAATGGTCTTAGTTGTCCGATATCTTGTCTCCTTGGAGTGGTCTCATCAGTCAAATCTTCGAGTGGTCAAAAGGGAAAAGGGTATGCTCTCACTAAAGGAAATTTTTGAATAAGCTCAGAAGAGAAGAGAGGTAAAAGATCTTTTTGAAAAGGAAAGTTGTAGAGAAAAATCTTTGCTATGGGCTTGCCAATTTCTAGGGTCACGTCCTACAGTCAACATGTGCTCTGATACCATCTTGTAGCGACCCGACCCGAATGGATCAAGTCTCTGTGCTTTCGTGTCATCCCTGGATCGGTATGCTGACACACACAGTACTCGAAGGATTTATAACAGAGGTAAATCACATGTATAAAGTAACGTAAAAACTATTACCTCAATCCAAAATATAGCGGAAGCAACAAGGTTGTGGATTCCCATCAACACCAACGGCAAAGTTGAGTATAGGAAATCGTAACCCTAACGTACCACTTACTC
>NW_021206276.1:0-854 GCF_002162155.2 Triticum dicoccoides
CGTGTCCAACACCTTGGTCACATTGAGCTCATTATGATGATGCATTACCGAGTGGGCCCAGAGATACCTCTCCGTCATACGGAGTGACAAATCCCAGTCTCGATCCGTGTCAACCCAACAGATACTTTCGGAGATACCTGTAATGCACCTTTATAGTCACCCAGTTACGTTGTGACGTTTGATACACCCAAGGCACTCTTACGGTATCCGGGAGTTACACGATCTCATGGTCGAAGGAAGAGATACTTGACACTGGCAAAGCTCTAGCAAAATGAACTACACGATCTTTTATGCTATGCTTAGGATTGGGTCTTGTCCATCACATCATTCTCCTAATGATGTGATCCCGTTATCAACGACATCCAATGTCCATAGTCAGGAAATCATGACTATCTGTTGATCATAACGAGCTAGTCAACTAGAGGCTCACCAGGGACATATTGTGGTCTAAGTATTCACACGTGTATTACGATTTCCGGATAATACAGTTATAGCATGAACAAAAGACAATTATCATGAACATTGAAATATAATAATACTTTTATTATTGCCTCTAGGGCATATTTCCAACAGTCTCCCACTTGCACTAGAGTCACCAATCTAGTTACATTGTGATGAATCGAACACCCATAGAGTTCTGGTGTTGATCATGTTTTGCACGCGAGAGAGGTTTAGTCAGCGGATCTGCGACATTCAGATCCGTGTGCACTTTGCAAATCTCTATGTCTCCATCTTGAACATTTTCACGGATGGAGTTGAAACGACGCTTGATGTGCCTGGTCTTCTTGTGAAACCTAGGCTCCTTGGCGAGGGCAATAGCTCCAGTGTTGTCACAGAAGAGTTTGATCGGCCCC
>NW_021206277.1:0-981 GCF_002162155.2 Triticum dicoccoides
CGCCTCTATCAAGTGGTATCAGTTTTCAGGTTGCTCGGTGAGAATTTCCAGTTTTCCTAGATTAGATTTATTTTCTTACCTATTGTCCAAGAAAAAGCCACAAAAAAGAGTTAGATCTATTCATCCTTGGTCCAAGCCAGTCTGAGCCTTTGCAATTTTCTTTTCATTGCTTGCATAGTTGAATTATCGGTTGCATCGTCGTGTCGAGTTGCTGGTCTTAGTGTCTAGTTCGTTTAGAGTTTCGAGTTCTGTTCACATTAGTCACGCCACCGCTGCATCATTATCTCTTCCGCTGTCCACCACCCATCCATCAATTTCCACCACGTGCTACCCATCATTCATTGTCATAATAATAGTTGAGATCGTTCACATCTTCACTTGATCCAATCTGGATCTTATCTAGTTTGTTTTGGAAAGAGGGAGAAAAAAAAGAGAGAGAAAAAACAAGAGAAAAAAAGGAGAAAAAAAAAGTCAGAGAAAAAAAAAGGAGAGAAAGAAAAAAAAGTGTGAGAAAAAAAAGAGAGAAGAAAAAAAAACAAAAAAATCGGCACAAACTTTTTCAGAGGAAAGTTGGAGACAAAGTTGTTGATATATCCTGCTTGGCTGTTGTTTCACCTCATTATCTTTACTGCCGTTGTGATCTTCATTTATATCTTGCTGTCCAGAGCTACTTAGTGTCCTTCATTGATGCTAGTTGTGCTACGACGTGACCTCATTAGTGTTCTAGGCTCGCGTCTCTAGTTCGGTCTAGCCTAGGACCAGCACAGTACCGTCGTTGAGCGTTTATTCAACATTGCATCTTTGAATTGATTATTGCTAATCTTTTGCTACCATATATAGCCAACCCAGCTCCACATATTTCTACACCGTGTATACGTACGCTCCCCTGGCAATCGCTTTACTCAATATTCGGAGTTACTTAACACCGCTGGTTGCCGATCACCGCCTGCTGCATGGTAAGAACTTGTAAGACATTGATAT
>NW_021206278.1:0-597 GCF_002162155.2 Triticum dicoccoides
ATTTCCACCACGTGCTACCCATCATTCATTGTCATAATAATAGTTGAGATCGTTCACATCTTCACTTGATCCAATCTGGATCTTATCTAGTTTGTTTTGGAAAGAGGGAGAAAAAAAAGAGAGAGAAAAAACAAGAGAAAAAAAGGAGAAAAAAAAAGTCAGAGAAAAAAAAAGGAGAGAAAGAAAAAAAAAGTGTGAGAAAAAAAAGAGAGAAGAAAAAAAAAACAAAAAAATCGGCACAAACTTTTTCAGAGGAAAGTTGGAGACAAAGTTGTTGATATATCCTGCTTGGCTGTTGTTTCACCTCATTATCTTTACTGCCGTTGTGATCTTCATTTATATCTTGCTGTCCAGAGCTACTTAGTGTCCTTCATTGATGCTAGTTGTGCTACGACGTGACCTCATTAGTGTTCTAGGCTCGCGTCTCTAGTTCGGTCTAGCCTAGGACCAGCACAGTACCGTCGTTGAGCGTTTATTCAACATTGCATCTTTGAATTGATTATTGCTAATCTTTTGCTACCATATATAGCCAACCCAGCTCCACATATTTCTACACCGTGTATACGTACGCTCCCCTGGCAATCGCTTTACTCAATA
>NW_021206279.1:0-1188 GCF_002162155.2 Triticum dicoccoides
TTAAATCAGGAAATTCCAGAATATTATTTAAACTTCAAAAATTCATAACTTTTATTCTGTAACTCCAAATTGGACAAATTATATATGAAAAATGATCAGAAAAATCCAATCTATCCATCTGTACTATTTTCATGCATGATCAAACAAGTTAAATTGATGTTTTAAGCAGAACAAGGAAAAGCACTTTAAAAGGCCATGTTTGAGTTTGAAATTTGAATCTTTGATTCAAATTTGTTCAAACCCTTCTGGTTTTAGTTGCATTAGCCCAACACACTCATATTGCCATGTTTCATGCATGCATCATTTTGTTGCACATTGTTTGGTGATGGTTGTGTATCGATGTCCTTTGCGACAGGTTCTGCCTCCGAGGAGTACCGTGATTACCCTAACGAAGAACCGTATCAGTGCATCGAACCATCAGGCAAGCAACCAACCATTTGATCATATCGATACAATCACATGTTCTCGCTCCTGCTCTCTTTTACTGCATTAAGACAACGCGTTTCAAACTGCTGTGTGCTACGGTAGTTGAACCCATTTCCTCTGCATGACCTGTCATTGCCACAGTAACTAGATGAAACCCACTAGCATGTGTAGGAGTTGATTGAGCCATATGTATGTGTTGTTCCTACCTTGCTATGCCTGCTATGCTTAGAGTTGTGTCAGGTCTGGTTCATCTGGGTGATGGCTAGAGTGAAATGATTATGTTGGAAATGAGAGTGGTGTGGTGAACACGATTTGGTAAAGGTATCGATGAGAGGCCATGTAGGAGTACATGGTGGGTTGTTTCATTGAAGCCGACCTTAAGCACTGAGATCTGTATGTGTGATTTAAGATACAGCTACTACCATGCATTGGGCCCTGAAATATGACCCCGCTCGACTTCTTATTCACCCTAGCTCTCTGTCCAGGAGTTGCAAGTAGTTTCTGGTGTTTGTAGCCTACTGGAGGCCGTGGACAGCGCTGACCGTAGGGGTGGGCTGTGATGCGGTAGGTACGTGGCACGGTGTACCGAATACCCGTTAGGTATCTCGGGAACCCTGTTCACATCGTTCGGGGCCGTATGGGAAACCTCAGCCGGACTCCCTGCGGATGGAACCTGAATAGGCGATAAACCTGGACTAGAGGCTTAAGTGTTTAGGTAGGTCGTGGTCTACACCCACGTCGGCTTTCGCTTGAAGTCTGCCG
>NW_021206280.1:0-1264 GCF_002162155.2 Triticum dicoccoides
ACCCCCAGTGCCCCCGTCCCGCCTAACCCTGTAGCGTTTAACCACGGGATCTAGCCCTTTGACTTTGCACGGACGGGCTTTGACCAATGGACCTCCCCACCCGGTTGTGTTAGCTCAGCCCATAGGAACACTTTGGAGCAACATCCGGGCCAGATGTTGCCGTGGGCCTATGGGCTGACCTTACACAACCGGGTGGATACATCTACTGCTCAAAGCCCGTCCGTGCAAAGTCAAAGGGGTAGATCCCGTGGTCAAATGCTACAGGGTTAGGCGGGACGGGGGCCCTAGGGGGGTAGCAATGCCACCGGAGCGTCGCACCGGGACCTCATACAAGCCGCGTGCCGGGTGCCTACGCCTGCCACCATGCTTATATAATTGTAGGAGGGCCACCGCAACACTAGCGGCATTGCTACCCCCAGGTACCCTGTCCCGTCTAACCCTGACACAGACGACCGCCGGGTCTATCCCTTTGACTTTCGCTGGATGTAGTTTGACCGGTGGACCTTTTCACCTTGTTGTCATAGCCCAGCCATAGCTATACCCCCAACACAGTCCCGGCACAACCCAACCCAAGATTCCCTCTGCGTCGGCCCGACATGGCCGTTTCCCCCTCCTGGGCACGGCGGCATCGACGCCCGTGAGGGGGGAGGGGGCACACCCTGGAGCCGCGTGCCTGCGCCTGCCACCATGTTTCCACAACCATAGGAGGGCCCACCGCAACACCTGGTGGCATTGCTATCCCCCACAGGTACCCGGAGCGTCCCGTCTGTCAACCTCGGAAAGTACCAAGAATGGTGCAAAGCATCCACAAGCGGCTGCATAAACACACCCAATTGCTTCCCTGGGTAGTCAGGCCCCGGAATGATGAGCGACAAGAACATGGTCTTCCGTTGCATTAGGGCACCGGGAGGAAGATTGAGCGGAATTACAAACACAGGCCAACAGTTGTATGGATTGGACGACATACCATATGGATTCAACCCATCACCTGATATGGCTATTCTGACATTCCCAGCCTCGGCTACTTCCTCGGGGTATTCTTCATCGAATGACTTCCATGCTTCCCCTCCCGATGGATGTACGATTTTGTTTGGATTGTACCTTATACCTTCCTTGTGCCACTTCGTCATTTTGGCAGACTCCTTCGTGATGAAAAGGCGCTGCAGTCTTTTTATAAAATCAAGATACCGAAGAACCTTAACGGGGAAGGTTAGCTGCTTTTTCTCACCATCCTCACCGACCACCTCAATGTACCGAGATGAAC
>NW_021206281.1:0-1259 GCF_002162155.2 Triticum dicoccoides
CCCGACTGTTACTTTGTGGCGGAGCGACAGGACAGGTTGAGACCACCTAGGAGAGAGGTGGGCCTGGCCCTGGTCGGTGTTCGCGGATACTTAACACGTTTAACGAGATCTTGGTATTTGATCTGAGTCTGGCTATTGGCCTATACGCACTAACATCTACGCGGGGACAGTTATGGGCACTCGACGTCGTGGTATCAGCCGAAGCCTTCGTGACGTCAGCGACTGAGTGGCGCGCACCGGATTGGACCGTAAGCCTGCTCTTGTATTAAGGGGGCTAGTTCTGCTTCCGGCCGCGTACGCAACGTGCAGGTGTACTGCAATGGGCGATGGGCCCAGACCCCTGCGCCATAGGATTTAGACCGGTGTGCTGACCTCTCTGTTGTGCCTAGGTAGGGCTGCGACGTGTTGATCTTCCGAGGTCGGGCATGACCCAGGAAAGTGTGTCCGGCCAAATGGGATTGAGCGTGTTGGGTTATGTGGTGCACCCCTGCAGGGAAGTTAATTTATTCGAATAGCCGTGATCTTCAGTAACAGGACGACTTGGAGTTGTACCTTGACCCTATGACAACTAGAACCGGATACTTAATAAAACACACCCTTCCAAGTGCCAGATACAACCGGTGATCGCTCTCTCACAGGGCGACGAGGGGAGGATCATCGGTTAGGATTATGCTATACGATGCTACTTGATGTTACTTGGTGAACTTACCATCTACTCTCTCCTACATGATGCAAGATGGAGGTGGCCAGAAGCGTAGTCTTCGACAGGATTAGTTATCCCCCTCTTATTCTGGCATTCTGCAGTTCAGTCCACATATGATACCCTTGTTCCATTTGATACCCATGCATATGTAGTGTAGCTCCTTGCTTGCGAGTACTTTGGATGAGTACTCACGGTTGCTTTCTCCCCCCTTTTCCCCCTTTCCTTTCTTTCTGGTTGTCGCAACCAGATGCTGGAGTCCAGGAGCCAGACGCCACCGTTGATGACGACTACTACTACTCGGGAGGTGCCTACTACTACGTGCAGCCCGCTGTCGACGACCAAGAGTAGTTTAGGAGGATCCCAGGCAGGAGGCCTGCGCCTCTTTCGATCTGTATCCCAGTTTGTGTTAGCCTTCTTAAGGCAAACTTGTTTAACTTATGTCTGTACTCAGATATTGTTGCTTCCGCTGACTCGTCTATGATCGAGCTCTTGTATTCGAGCCTTCGAGGCCCCTGGCTTGTAATATGATGCTTGTATGACTTATTTTATTTGTAGA
>NW_021206282.1:0-1910 GCF_002162155.2 Triticum dicoccoides
GGTGTAACCGACAATATTCACTCCACCAAACCAAAGCATAACCAGTGAAAGAACCAACCGCAACCTTAACCTTTTTATGTTCATCGAAATTATGGGAAGCAAATATATTTTTTATGTCGAACTCCCATTCAATATATAAAGCAGGTTTAAAACGGCCATTAAATGGTGGTATAGATACATTAACCTGATCATGTGCATTTGGATGTTTGTGCACCTCTCGTGACGGTTGTGGTATTTGCAAAGGTGGTGGCACGTCTCCTGCGATCGACAAAGCCCATGAATTGACTCTGGATCCTGTCATGATTAGTAGAACAAGAAACAAAACCCAAAAATAATGTTCCTATAACTACTAGGATGTGGTGGTAAAACGCTCACAGTAAAGCAAATATCAATGTCTTACAAGTTCTTACCATGCAGCAGGCGGTGATCGGCAACCAGCGGTGTCAAGTAACTCCGAATATTGAGTAAAGCGATTGCCAGGGGAGCGTACGTATACACGGTGTAGAAATATGTGGAGCTGGGTTGGCTATATATGGTACCAAAAGATTAGCAATAATCAATTCAAAGATGCAATGTTGAATAAACGCTCAACGACGGTACTGTGCTGGTCCTAGGGTAGACCGGACTAGAGACGCGAGCCTAGAACACTAATGAGGTCACGGCGTAGCACAATTAGCATCAATGAAGGATACTAAGTAGCTCTTGACAGCAAGATATAAGTGAAGATCACAACGGCAGTGAAGATAATGATGAAAAACAACTGCCAAGCAGGATATACAACAACTCTCTCTCCAACTTTCCTCTTGAAAAGTTTAAGACAATTTTCTGATAAATTCTTTCAAAGAATGCTACTAACTCAAGCTTTCCAATGCAAAAAGAATCACTCAATTCCGAGTTGATATGAGGAGTCAAAGAATTCTAAAACTGGCCTAAAAAATTGGAACAAGCTGTGTTCACGAACTTCGGAGGGCAAAAAGACCTATTTAGGAGCCGATTTTGAGGTGTCAAATATTGAACTAGCTTCTGCAACTATTTAGATGCGGCTCGTCGCTATCTTCAATTTGAGTACTCACGGAGCCAAGGACTTTGATGAGGACATGACTACCTTGAATATGACCAAAAATATTGCATATATGCATATTTGTCAGGTGATTTCTAGTGCAAACTATTCAATAATCTATTTATGTTATCCAGAACAAAAATACTTCACACACTTTTGTATTTTGTCTAATTGCAGGTGTATGGGACATTTGTACAATCCACAAATGAAGATAAGGAAGAAAGAGATGTTTATTTGCTGTCCAAAAAGTTCTCTCACGTCACTTTTGGCCCAAGAGAAGATAGAGTCCAAGTCTCTCACGTTCTGGATTCAGATTCGGACTGCACAGACATACCTGACTCAAAACGCACACAAGTTTTTCATACGGACTCCAAATTGCGTGATTCTTTTTTTGTTGGAAACTAGATTTCGTGCACTTTCCAACCCAATTGGAATCACCTTCAAATTCGTCCGGAGCGTTGAGTTGTGGACGAAACAATCTGATGCTGCAGCAGAATCCGAGTCAAACTACAAGTCCAAAGGTGTTACATCACCTCCACTTGGGCCCATTGGCCTTGTACGACCTAGATTTAGTTTTAGGCTGCCTTGGGACGTCCTCCCACCTCCTTGGCCGCCACCCCTTGCTCCTATATAAGTAGATCCATCTAGTAGCTTTTCCTTGGGATTTGTTTAGTTAAAAGTTAGCCAACGCAACTTCGTGTACTTCGTTTGTGTCCAACGACCAGACTAAGACCGTTTTCGGATCCCCACCTTTATCAATACTTCATATATATTTGCAATATTCAGATTGCTTTTATCATATTCTTGCTCGTTCTTCGATTGCTTGCAGGAATAGACCTTCGTGGTCAGG
>NW_021206283.1:0-1182 GCF_002162155.2 Triticum dicoccoides
GTCCGCTCTGCAATCGACGTGATGCACGTTAAGAAGAATATTTGCGTGAACCTCCTAAGCTTCTTGGGCGTGTATGGGAAGACAAATGATACAAAGGAAGCACGGCAGGACCAGCAACGTTTGAAAGACCCTGATGACCGGCATCCGGAATGGTTTCAAGGTCGTGCCAGCTACGCTCTGACCAAAGAAGAGAAGGTCATCTTTTTTGAATGCCTGAGCAGTATGAAGGTCCCGTCTGGATTCTCGTCCAATATAAAGGGAATAATAAACATGGCGGAGAAAAAGTTCCAAAACCTGAAGTCTCACGACTGCCACGTGATTATGACGCAATTGCTTCCGATTGCTTTGAGGGGGCTCCTGCCGGAAAATGTTCGAGTAGCCATTGTGAAGCTATGTGCATTCCTCAATGCAATCTCTCAGAAGGTAATCAATCTAGAAGATCTACCACGGTTACAGAACGATGTGATCCAATGTCTTGTCAGTTTCGAGTTGGTGTTCCCGCCATCCTTCTTCAATATTATGACGCACCTCTTGGTTCACCTAGTCGAAGAGATTTTCATTCTCGGTCCTGTATTTCTACACAATATGTTCCCCTTCGAGAGGTTCATGGGAGTATTAAAGAAATATGTTCGTAACCGTGCTAGGCCAGAAGGAAGGATCGCCAAAGGCTATGGAAATGAGGAGGTAATTGAGTTTTGTGTTGACTTTGTTCCTGACCTTAAGCCGATTGGTCTTCCTCGATCGTGGCACGAGGGGAGACTAAGTGGAAAAGGCACGATCGGAAGGAAATCAACGACATGTATGGACGGCCATTCTCTGACTGAAGCACACCACACTGTACTGACCAATTCCAGCTTGGTGGCTCCGTACTTTGAGAAACACAAGAATATTTTACGCTCGGACAACCCGGGGAAGCCTGAATCCTGGATTAGGAAGGCCCACATGGAGACTTTCGGCAGTTGGTTGAGAAAACATTTAATGAATGACAATGATGTTGTAGATCAGCTGTACATGTTGGCCAAGACACCATCTTCGACTATAACGACTTTCCAAGGGTACGAGATAAATGGGAATACATTTTACACGATCGCCCAAGATAAAAAGAGCACCAACCAAAACAGTGGTGTCCGCTTTGATGCAGCAACCGAGAATGGGCAAAAGGTCACATATTATGGTTACATA
>NW_021206284.1:0-1688 GCF_002162155.2 Triticum dicoccoides
AATGCTTGCAAGGCTTATGTGATGTGCATTACCGAGAGGGCCCAGAGATACCTCTCCGACAATCGGAGTGACAAATCCTAATCTCGAAATACGCCAACCCAACATCTACCTTTGGAGACACCTGTAGAGCTCCTTTATAATCACCCAGTTACGTTGTGACGTTTGGTAGCACACAAAGTGTTCCTCCGGCAAACGGGAGTTGCATAATCTCATAGTCATAGGAACATGTATAAGTCATGAAGAAAGCAATAGCAACATACTAAACGATCGGGTGCTAAGCTAATGAAATGGGTCATGTCAATCAGATCATTCATCTAATGATGTGATCCCATTAATCAAATAACAACTCTTTTGTTCATGGTCAGGAAACATAACCATCTTTGATTAATGAGCTAGTCAAGTAGAGGCATACTAGTGACACTCTGTTTTGTCTATGTATTCAAACATGTATTATGTTTCCGGTTAATACAATTCTAGCATGAATAATAAACATTTATCATGAAATAAGGAAATAAATAATAACTTTATTATTGCCTCTAGGGCATATTTCCTTCACATAATGCTCCAGGTAATAATCAGTTAACTTCTTCAAAGATTCAGAAGGACATAGTTGAATGTTTTGCAAAGGAGATATTGCATTCTATTCTTCGGGAAATTGGCAATGATGTATTTTCTTTGGTGGTTGATGAGTCAAGGGATGTGGCTGGTAAAGAGCAAATGGCGGTGGTGTTGCGGTATGTTGGTAAATGTGGAAGTGCCATAGAGACATTAGTTGGCCTTACTCATGTGAAGGAGACAACTTCCAAGTATCTCAAGTCTGCCATTGATGATTTATTTGCAGAATATAAGTTAAGTTTCAAGCAAGTTAGAGGGCAAGGATATGACGGTGCGAGCAATATGCGAGGTGAGTTTAATAGCTTGCAATCCTTAATCATGAGAGAGAATAGCACAACATATTATGTTCACTGTTTTGCACATCAGCTTCAGTTAGTTGTTGTGGTTGTTGTTCGGAAGCACAAATGCATCGGTAATTTTTTTGATATGATCTCAATCTTGCTGAATGTGGTCTCTTGATCTTCAAAGAGAAAGGACTTGATTCGAGACAAATATAAAGAACAAGTGTGTGAAGCTTTAGGTTGTGGACTACTAAAAAGTGGTACAGGATTAAATCAAGAACTAGCTCTTCAAAGACCCAGAGACACTCGATGGAGTTCTCACTATAGAAATCTTAAGAGTTTGATTGATATGTTCCCTACAGTTGTCAAAGTGCTAGAATATGTGGAAGAAGAAGACAGGGATGACACAAATAGAAGGCAGGCATGTGGTCTTCTTGTTTATTTCTAGTCTTTTGATTTTGTGTTCTACTTACAACTTATGTCAACTATATTGATAATCACAAACACATTATCATTGGCCCTACAACGCAAGAATCAGGACATTGTGAATGCCATAAATTGTGTGAATTCAACCAAAGCCTCCTTGAATCTAAGGGGAAATGGATGGGAATCTATCCTACAAGAAGCATCTGTATTTTGTGACAAGCATGACATTTCCAAGTTGGAAATGGAAGACCAATATGTGAATCCAAAGAAGCCACGGCAAAAAATAGGTATCACTAATAGGCATCATTATGAAGTGGATTGTTTTAATGATGTTATTGATTGGCTGCTTCAAGAACTTGATAATCG
>NW_021206285.1:0-984 GCF_002162155.2 Triticum dicoccoides
GGTTAACAGCAATACCTTTACCAGATATTACATGACCCAGATAGGTCACTTCTGACAACCAAAATTCACATTTAGAAAATTTGGCATAAAGGCGATGCTCTCGAAGTTTCTGCAACACTAGCCTTAGATGTTCGGCATGTTCTTCCTCGTTCTTGGAGTAGATGAGTATATCATCGAGGTAAACCACGACGAATTTATCCAAATACTCCATGAAGATTGAGTTCATTAACCGAGAAAAGGTGGCTGGAGCGTTGGTTAATCCGAAGGACATGACGGTGTACTCGTATTGGCCGTAACGAGTAACAAAGGCCGTTTTAGGGATGTCCCCGTTTCTGATTTTGATTTGATGGTAGCCCAACCTCAAATCCATCTTGGAGAAAACTGAGGATCCAACGAGCTGATCGTACAGGTCGTTGATCCTGGGGAGTGGGTATTTGTTCTTGATGGTGACCAAGTTGACAGGTCGGTAATCTACAACCATCCGGTCCGTACCATCCTTCTTCTTGACGAATAGGACGGGGCAAGCCCACGGAGAAGAGATAGGTCGGATGAAACCCTTTTTCAAGGACTCATCGAGTTGTTTCTTAAGCTCAGCTAGTTCTAGGGGTGCCATCTTATAAGGTCTTCTAGCAATCGGAACGGTTCCTGGAATGAGGTCTATTACAAACTCAACATCCCTGTCAGGTGGAACACCTGGCAATTCCTCTGGAAAGACATCCGGGAAGTCACGGACTACCGGAACGTCCTCAAGGTCTGGCAAAGGGCTGGCGTTAAGAGAATATAATTGTCGCTTGGCTATTCGGGTCAAGACATTGACTATCTTCCCCGAAGGATGGGTGAGTTGAACAGTCCTAGAGAAGCAATCAATTTTGGCTTGATGAGCTGACATCCAGTCCATACCCAAAATGATATTAATATCTGAAGATTTAAGGGCTATCAAAGACGCGAGGAAAACAAGTCTGTCGACTTGGATTTCATTTCCAT
>NW_021206286.1:0-6055 GCF_002162155.2 Triticum dicoccoides
CGCGTCTCTCACCCGACTCTCTACTACTCCCTCTGTCCCATAATATAAGAACATTTTTGACAATAGTGTAGTGTCAAAAACGTTCTTATATTATTACTGAGGGAGTAGTCACTAGTGGCAATACATTTTTACCAAAGAATACAAACTTCTCTTTTTGCGGGTTAATGGAAAACAAACTTTAGCTATGTGATGTTCACTCTAGAAGGTGGGGGTCAGAATGATGGACAGTACTATAGGAGAAAGGGTAATTGGATTCCGATTCTTTGCCCTTCAATCATGTATCACACGAGCTATACATGGATGTGAATTAGCGAGCAATATGAATGTGTAATAACCAGTTAACCAATGGTTTGAGCGTGGGTAAGTCGTCAACATCTCCCGCATGCTCATAGAAGCACAGCACTGAGACTAACATGAGCCGTTTCCTGCAGCTAGTGCGTGTGTGGAAGAGAATTGATCCGGACACTCGTGCATCATGTGCTACCTGCAGCTAGTAGGCCGTGTATGGATGAGAATAGACCCGGACAGTGAACGTACGGGTCGACGGACACCCACAAAAATGCGGACATTGAACGTACGGGTCGACGGACACCCACAGAAACCCGGCCAGCCTTCACCGTACCAAATTCCAACGCACAACCGAACTGGCGTCACCGTACCAAATTTTGGCATGGCCAAGAGACGGCAGCCAGGACCGTCGCCTCGGTTGGCTCCCATGAATAACACATTTTAGTGATGATACTTCCAGGATTTTTCTTCTGTCGGGTTCTGCTAGCCCGTGTTCTTAATTTCTCTACTTCATAGTCTTAGTTCAGAGTTCTGTCATTTATTTTGGCTCGAAGGAAATAACATTTAGAGCATCTACAACTATATACAACAAATTTGATCTCTCAAACTCCATAGACAGGGATCGGTCAGACATGAAATTGACGTTTCAACAACCAGATGCCTCAGTTAGCTAGTAATCCTCAAATCCATACAATTACATGCACATGAAACCTAAACATAAGCGGAGCTTGTCCGGCTCCGCCGTGCCCTAGTTCGGCGGCTGGAAGTGCCACTCGGACTATTGATGCAGTGGTCGGCAATGTAGAGTAGGACATGGGACTCACACCGGCTCATGGGACTCGAGGCGTCGTCGTCTCCCATGCCCTACTCTTCCTCATCAGAGGCCGTCAGTTGCTGCACGTTGCTGGTCAAAGTGAGGTCAATGAAGGATCTATCATGGTCGGAGAATCGTAAATCTTTATATGCCTATAACACTCTTAAATGAGAAGGATTTCCATAAAAAATTTAAGGTTCCTTCTCACAGGCAAAGTCTGAATGAACGAAAGACTCCATGTGACCTAGCTCAGCAAAGGCCTTCCCTGAATATGTCAATTGGAGGAGCTCATGGAGATGATCAAGTGAAGAACGTCTCCAAGTGAGTGGCCAGCATTCACTTAATTTGCTCTCTATCAATTTGTCCAACCAAAAGAATGTGGACCCTCCAGAATGCATTGAACTTGCATGAGGCGACATGAATAGTATATGTGGCCACCTGGGGCAATGAAAGGAGTCACTAACTGATTAAATAATTATTATGTACGTAAGGATGCTGGCTCCCCGGCTGTCCTATAAATACCCGCAGAACTAACCAGCTAAGATGCACCAAAAGCAAGAGTGTCTTCAAACACAACTGTTAAAACATCTGTCCATTACGGATCAGTCCCACAAATTGCCTTCTATCCTACTTCATACAACACCCTGACCAGCTCATGCAATATGGCTCTTGGTACTCTGGTTATCATGGCCACCATGCTGGTGTATTTTCTCTTGAAAAATAAAAGAGTGCTATTGTCCCAGCAGCAACAGGGGCGACGAGGCAGGCTGCCCCTGGGGCCTGCGGCGCTGCCCATCATCGGTAACATGCATCAGGTGATTCTGAGCAAGCCGGCGGTGTTCCGATGGATCCACGCCCTGCTCAAGGAGATGAACACAGACATCATGTGCCTCCGTCTCGGAGCTACTCATGTCATTGTTGTAGCATGTCCACAGATAGCCTCTGAGGTACTAAGAAAAAATGATGAAGTTTTTGCCTCCCGTCCCACCACCTTCGCCTCAGGCATATTCAGCTTCGGGTACAAGGGCTCCATCTTCTCACCGCACGGAGACCAGTGGAAGAAGATGAGGCGCGTCCTCACTGTTGAGATCCTCGCCTCGTCCATGGAGCGAAAGCTCCACCACCTTCGGAAAGAGGAGTATGACCACCTTGTGAGGTACATTAATAAAACTCACTGCAGCGACATGGCATGTCCAGGCAACATTGTCAACGTCCGTCATGTAACCCAACACTTCGTTGGCAACATGATAAGAAGGCTTGTGTTTGGTAAAAGATACTTCAGTGACCTACCAGCTTCATCCACTAGTGGGCCTGGACATGATGAGGTGGCACATGTTGCCGCTCTCTTCATGGCTCTTAACCATCTCTACAGCTTCTGCATGTCCGACTACTTCCCAGCCCTCGTAGGCCTCGACCTGGATGGCCATGAAAAGGTTTCCAAGGATGCCATGCAAACACTCAACCGGTTGCATGATCCCATTATAGAGGAGCGGATCCGCGAAAGGTCATCCACTCTTGAGAAATGTGGTGAAAAGAAAGAGGCAAGAGACTTTTTGGATGTCCTGGTTCATCTTAAAGATGCAGAGGGACAGCCATTGCTGTCCCTACAAGAAAATAGAGCACAAACAGCGGTTAGTATGTCACCTTAAGCTCAATAGAAAGTTCATTCATTGTTCTTTGAGCCATATTATACATGTATTGACCTTTTCTGTTGCGTTGTACTTATTACTTTATTTATTCTCACATTTATGGATGTAGGAAATGATGTTTGCAGCAGTCGATAACCCATCTAATGCGGTTGAGTGGGCACTCGCTGAGATGATGAACTTGCCAGAGATCATGCAAAAAGCAACCGAGGAACTTGATGTTGTCGTTGGTAAAGATAGACTAGTGCAGGAGTCTGACATTCCTCAGCTAAACTATCTCAAATCGTGCATCCGGGAGGCCTTCCGCTTACACCCATACCATGCTCTTAACATACCCCATGTCGCCATGGCGGACACAACTATTGCTGGATACACCATCCCCAAGGATAGCCACATACTTTTAAGCCGGCTTGGACTTGGCCGCAATCCCAAGATCTGGACTGAACCACTGGAGTTTCAGCCTGAGAGGCATTTGAACACTGCGAATGTACTTCTCACTGATCCAGGCCTACGTTTCATTTCATTTAGCAGTGGGAGGAGGGGTTGTCCTGGGATTTCACTTGGTACCTCTATGACAATGATGTTGTTCGCAAGGATGTTGCAGGGATTCACTTGGACAAAGCCTCCCGGCGTTAAGAGTACCAGTCTCCAAGAACGCAATGCGGGCCTTACACTAGCTGAACCCCTTGTTCTGCAAGCTACACCAAGATTGGCTGCACATCTCTATACGATCCAATTAAATAGATTTAGTGTGCGTGTTCTCATTTATGTTTCAATAAAATGTATCTGGAACTAGTGTATGTTACATGTTTCTGGCCCTACGTTCCGTTCTCTTGTAATGTTATGACACTACATGTGTGCAGGAACAAAGAAGCAATCGGTGATTGCATCACTAATGTAATGTGTGTACTTATCATTATGTAAAAAAAACCTCTGTACTTTCCATTATGGTGTACCATGCAAATAATCCTTGGAATTGCACGAAAGTTTTATGTTTATGTTGTATACATGCCTGGATGTACAATTGTGTGCCCAGCTCTGACTCCATCTTACCATTATGTCATTCATGCATTAATATGTTCTGTATTGCCAAATTGTTGTTCTATGAACTAAGTTTTTTTTACTCTATTAACTAGGGCTCCTTTTGTTGTGAGAAATCTTTTCTTCTGAGATATAAAAGCTCTATATCACTGGGAATATGCCGGTCCGATGTGTGACCCATTCTAGGTAGTGGCTTGGATGAGGCATCCGGCTTTAGATGTTAGGCTTTGGTGCGATGTCTGTTTGGTATTAGGCCCGGACATTCGGCACCCCTTCATCAAGGGATAGGAGTAGCAACAGGCGTTGCCAAGATGGTGGCTTCAGACTTATTGATGTATTATCATGTAAGGTCTTTGGAAATAATTAATAATATGGCTACATGCATTGTCCACATGCAGAGGTCGGGGGTACATCCTCCTTTTCTTAAAAAAAATATCACGATGCATTTGAGTAGAAAGAAGCTTATACATAATGATTAACGAGTCGGGCAGGTTCGCCATCAACGAAAAGGCGAAAAAAGGAAAATGCTCATCCTAATCAGGCTCAAGGCCCAGTTCATTTCCCTTTGAAACAACCAAAATTCTGAATAACTAGACTGCAGTAGATTCTGCTTAATAATCAAGTGAAACAGGTTGTCCAAAGAGATGGCTTGATGCTTGAAAATGATGCGAGAATTCTTATTTTGGACGTAATTTTCTAGTTTTCATATGTTCAATGAATTGTATTTTGCAGGAGCGTGTATTGTCAGGCTAGTGGTTATTCTTGATAATGCTACGAGTAAGTTCTTTTGTTTGGTTTGTACTGTCAGCTTTTCGTTTATTGCTGCAGGTTCTTCATTTCAATAATTTCACTTCATTTCATCAGTGCAACAACAGAGACAGAAAGAAAAAATTATTGCTGAATTACACGGGCAAAGTTGCTATACTAATTACACTTTTCGGCATAGACTGCAAATTAGTCTAAAGAACATAATCGCCGTTATCCGCAGGTGTCTATGGAATCAATTATCTACCTGTGGCATAGATCATATCATACATCGTACAAGTTGGATCCATGCAATGAATTCTATATCTACTATTACAAAAGGAAAAAAGATCAGTTTTAAGTATTCTATAGAATAGGTGGAGATAGAGTTTCCAAGTTTACATTGTACCAATCTGCTCGTTTTTCTTTTAGGTAGCATGATATTTGGGAATTAAAAAAGTGATTGTTCCTAAAGTATTTTCAGTTTTTCTTAATTTCTTAGATTAATTGTGCATTTTGTTGAATTTTATTTTTATTTTAATCATTAATTTCATATTATAAAAATGTGGTAACTTTTAATTTTGCTGGAAATTATAATCTAATTGTTTTTTATTGTTTTCGAAACACTTATGGCCTTTCGGTTTATTTCTGTCTCTTTTTGTTTAAATTTTTGTCCGGCAGACAGTCAGACCTGCAAATCCGTTGGAATGCAGTTTTTATCAGTTGTTGATTTATTTTATATGTTTTTAAGAATTTGGTTATCTATATATTTCATTATGCCCAATGATCTGCCATGTGTTCTGCTGACAATCTAGTCGATGGTGAATTATGAATCCCTAATCCAAATGTGGAGCCATGTTAACACCAAATACAAAATAGTACATGTCTCCGGGGAAAGGGCAGGTCTGAGACTGGGACTCCCAGCCACCTCATTGAAGAAATAACTCCAACTGAGTTTTGAGCTAGCAATGCTCGAGTTTTATTTGTTTTGCAAGTTCTCTTTATTAGTTTCATTAACTTTAAAAATATGCAGAAACAATGTTTATAAATCATATGCGTATATGTATCTCAAAAGGTACTTTCGAAATATGTAATTTTGTTGATTTGAGAACTATGCTATTATTGAATTTTGCTGGCTGATATAGTTGATGGTGGATTTATTAATTCCTGTTTATAGCCTGCAGACGTGGAGAATCGATAGTCATGCACTTTTGCTAGATTTAATTTCCACAATACTCTTTCGGGTTCCAATAAGAAAAGTCCTCGTGTTCGATACTAACACGGTTTCCTGTGCTAAATTACATACCATCATGCTATCCTAATCTAGGAGAGTAGTTTTGCATAAAGGGCGCCTTTATTGACTCATAATATGGCATCTAGGAGATACGTACAATGAGTACACACCAGGTTTCTGCGTGGTTAAGATGTACATCACGGCAATCGACGTCTTCTGGTCTATATCAATGACCTCCTGGTCATTGCTTTTACATGTTCCCTAGTTTAAACAAGTTTGATCCGCAGC
>NW_021206287.1:0-901 GCF_002162155.2 Triticum dicoccoides
TGAGTACAAATGTACCCAGCAAGACTTACATCAGAACTATCTACATATGCATCATTATCAACAAAGGGGATGGTGGAGTTTGACTGCAGCAAGCCAGCTTTGACTCGGTGGCTATCCTGAACTACGACTGCAAGTAACTCTTTTGAGGTGGCGCACACGAGTCCACATATTCACCATATCAATACACCACTATGGATCCGCTCCCGTCTCCCTACGAGAACGCCATCCATAGCACTCACGCTTATCTTGCGTATTTTAGAGTATCCACTTTCACTTGTCTATGAACTGATATAAGCAACCCAGAAGTCCTTTACCGCGGACACGGCTATTCGAATAGATCATATTAACCCTGCAGGGGTGTACTTCTTCACACACGCTCTCACCACTTACCGCCGTTTACACGACATGTACTCGGCAACCTTCAAGCGGAAGCCCAACGTGGGTGTCGGCCACGACCTACCCAATCACTCAAGTCTCTAGTCCAGGTTTATCGCCTATTCGGGTTCCATCCATGAGGAGATCCGGCCGGAGTTTCGCTCACAGCCCCAAACGATGTGAACAGGGTTCCCGAGACACCAAACGGGCGCCCGGTACACCGTGCCACGTGCCTACCGCATCACAGCCCACCCCTACGGTCAGCGCTGCGCACGGCCTCCAGCATACTACAAACACCAGAAACTACTTGCAACTCCTGGACAGAGGACAAGGGTGATCAAGAAGCCGAGAGGGTCCATTGGTTTCGGGCCCAATGCGTGGTAGTAGCTGAATCATGGATCACAAACACAGAACTCAGTTCCTGAGGACGGCTGCAATGAGACAACCCACCATGTACTCCTACATGGCCTCTCACCGCTACCTTTACCAAATCGTGTTCACACACTTAGCTCACACACAGTAGGAC
>NW_021206288.1:0-660 GCF_002162155.2 Triticum dicoccoides
TTGATGACCGACACGTAAACGCACCACAGGGTTCGTTACTCGTGTACATCACTCCGGGACTCCAAAACAATGAGTAATAGTCCATGAAACGGGCCAGAATCGGCCAAAACTGTGAGTGTTGATGACCGACACGTAAGCGCACCTTGGGGTCCAACAAGAATGCAAAATCACTTTGGGATCCCAAAACTTTGAGTAATAGTCCACGAAACGGGTCAGAATCGGCCAAAACTATGAGTGTTGATGACCGACACGTAAGCGCACCTTGGGCTTCAACAAGAATGGAAATCATTTTGGGACCCCAAAACGGTGAGTAATAGTCCATGAAACGGGTCCGAATCGGCCAAAACTGCGAGTGTTGATGACGGACACGTAAACCTACCCCAGGGTTTGTTACTCGTGGAAATCACTCCGACACCCCAAAACAGTGAGTAATAGTCCATGAAACGGGCCAGAATCGGCCAAAACTGTGAGTGTTGATGACCGACACGTAAGCGCACCTTGGGGTCCAACAAGAATGGAAATCACTTTGGGATCCCAAAACTTTGAGTAATAGTCCACGAAACGGGTCAGAATCGGCCAAAACTACGAGTGTTGATGACCGACACGTAAACGCACCACAGGGTTCGTTACTCGTGTACGTCACTCCGGGACTCCAAAACA
>NW_021206289.1:0-687 GCF_002162155.2 Triticum dicoccoides
TGTTGCTGTTGTTGTTGCTGCTATTGTTGTTGTTGTTGTTGTTGTTGTTGCTGTTGCTGCTGTTGTTGTTGTTGCTGTTGTTATTGTTGTTGTTGTTGTTGATGTTGCTGTTGTTGCTATTGCTGTTGTTGCTGGTGTTGTTGTTGGTGTTGCTGCTGTTCCTGTTATTGCTGTTGTTGCTGTTAGGTTTTCTGTTAAATTTGGATGCAACTTTTCGAGTAGATGATTTTTCATATAAAAAACTTTTTCATCCGAGTTAGTATGCAAAAGTTATGCCCATTTTTACAAATTCTCGCGAGATTTTGCAAATGAAGTCAAAATTCATATTTGATAATTTTCCCAACAACTAGGCCACATATCACATGGGAAACTTATTTTCTTTTATTTTTTTGACATTTTTATCATTTTGTTTTATTTTTTTTAAAACTGAAAAGGCGATCCACAGGGGGGGGGGTGCATTCGGTGGAAGTGGTGGCCAAGGTTACTAATGGCGCACCGTGGGTGTGGTGCGCCATCTATAGCCCTTTTCCTAGTAGTGGTTGTTGCTGTTGTTGTTGTTGGTGGTGGTGGTGGTTTTGCTGCTGGTGTTGTTGTTGTCGTTGTTGTTGTTGTTGTTGTTGTTGTTGTTGTTGTTGTTGTTGTTGTTGCTGTTGTTGTTTTTGCTGGTGTTGTTATTGCTGGTGTTGT
>NW_021206290.1:0-1067 GCF_002162155.2 Triticum dicoccoides
CGAAAAATCACTATAATGGCGAGTGTCTCAAAACTCTTCTTAGCTCAAACTGACAGGATGGGCACGAAATTTTTTTGACCAATTTTTTTTTTTTTGACTGTCCGGACCCAAAAACTGGAAACGGGTCAAAAAAAACTTCCTATAATGGCACCTGTCTCAAAACACTCAGAAACACCTAAAAATAGGATAGCCAGAAAATTTTTCGAAAAATGCGTTTTCGAAAAATTTTGGGCCTAAACGGAGCGTGGCTACCCGACTCTTTTTTTTTTTTTCCGAAACCTACTCCGGCAAGGAAACACGAATCGGAATCTAGATGGATCTCGAAAACAACCCTAATAAGCAAGGACTCGGATTGGTGGTGGATATATGGTGGTGGTATATGGCAGCGGTGGTGGTAGCGGTGGTAGTATATGGATATGGATCGGTGGTGGTATATGGACACGGATTGGTGGTGGTATATGGATACGAATTCGGAGCGGTGGTGGTAGATGGCAGGGGCGATGATGATGGTGCGGCGGCGGCGTGACAACTTATGACCAGAACTCGAAACTCTAAAAGACTAGACTCTAAGACCAGCAACTAGACACGACGATGCAACCGCAAATTCAACAAAGCAAAACCCTAAAAAGATTATACAAAGGCTCAGATTGGTTCGGATATGATGAACTAACCCTAATTTTTTTTTTGGCTTTTTCGTGGACTGTAGGTATGAAGAACAGACTCGATCTAAACTACGAAAAACTGTAAAATCTCACCGAGCAACCTGGAAATCTGATACCACTTGATAGAGGCAAAGGTGTCCCGTCTTTCGATGAGATGGTGGATTTCGCTTTGGTGGAAGTCGACTTTGACGATCCGACTACGAACGTGCGAGGACGTCGCGCCTTAGCAATCGCTAAACCAACTCCGAGAGGTTATTGACCACGCCGGAGCACGATCAACCTGACCACGAGGGTCTGTTTCCTGCGAGCAAACGAAGAACAAGCAAGAAACTAAGATTGCAATCTGGATATTGCGAATATAAGATGAAAGCTTTATTGATCAAGGTGGGGTTCTGTGACGCCTTT
>NW_021206291.1:0-1125 GCF_002162155.2 Triticum dicoccoides
CGTTGTCTACTATGCTTAGGGCTGTTTTGAAGAATAATAAGAAAATGTGGGAGGAATGCTTGCCTCATATTGAATTTGCTTATAATCGTTCATTGCATTCTACTACTAAGATGTGCCCTTTTGAAGTTGTGTATGGTTTCCTACCTCGTGCACCTATTGATTTGTTGCCTCTTCCATCTTCGGAGAAGGTTAATTTTGATGCTAAACAACGTGCTGAATTGATTTTAAAAATGCATGAGTTAACTAAGGAAAACATTGAGCGTATGAATGCTAAATATAAACTTGCTGGAGATAAGGGTAGAAAACATGTTGTGTTTGCACCTGGAGATCTTGTTTGGTTACATTTGCGTAAGGATAGATTTCCTGATTTGCGCAAATCAAAGCTAATGCCACGTGCTGATGGTCCCTTTAAGGTGTTAGAGAAAATAAATGATCATGCATATAAACTTGAGTTGCCTGCAGATTTTGGGGTTAGTCCCACTTTTAACATTGCAGATTTGAAGCATTATGTGGGTGAGGAAGATGAACTTCCGTCGAGGACGACTTCATTTCAAGAAGGGGAGGATGATGAGGACATCAATACAATTGTTACACCCACAGCCCCTGCTGCTATACATACTGGACCAATTACTAGAGCTCGTGCACGCCAACTAAATTATCAGGTACTTCTGTTTCTTGGTAATGATTCTAATGTTCATGAGAATATGATGCTGCCTAAATTGGATACATTTGTTTTGCTTACAAATGAAGGGCCTAGCTTGGAGAAGGATGAACATTGGAGCAAGAACAAGCGTGGAGATGATGGCATGCGCAAGGGGAACAAGAACGGAGTTACAAGTGATGATTTCAGGACTTTGAAGCCACCATAATGTGTGCATGAAGCCTTGGACGAAATATACAAGATGCCACTTCATAAATTTCGTCCCGAGGCTATTTTAGGTGCTGCGTCACCTTATTATTGGGCCAGGCCCATGTAATTTCGAAATACATAAGTATAGGCTATTTTTAGAGTCCGTATGTGTGGGGAAACCAGAGATAGGGTTGATTTCGGACCCCTCCACCAAGGGCCACGAAATCCACCCCCTCTTCCTCCATATATACAGCCCTTAGGGCATCGTTTAGACC
>NW_021206292.1:0-1004 GCF_002162155.2 Triticum dicoccoides
GTAATTTCGAAATACATAAGTATAGGCTATTTTTAGAGTCCGTATGTGTGGGGAAACAAGAGATAGGGTTGATTTCGGACCCCTCCACCAAGGGCCACGAAATTCCCCCCTCTTCCTCCACATATACAGCCCTTAGGGCATCGTTTAGACTTTGGGTTTTGTTTAGATTAAAAGTTCGCCATAGCTGCAACTTCGCGTACTTCGTTTGTGTTCAACGACCAGACAAAGGCGTCACAGAACCCCACCTTGATCAATAAAGCTTTCATCTTATATTCGCAATATCCAGATTGCAATCTTAGTTTCTTGCTTGTTCTTCGTTTGCTCGCAGGAAACAGACCCTCGTGGTCAGGTTGATCGTGCTCCGGCGTGGTCAATAACCTCTCGGAGTTGGTTTAGCGATTGCTAAGGCGCGACGTCCTCGCACGTTCGTAGTCGGATCATCAAAGTCGACTTCCACCAAAGCGAAATCCACCATCTCATCGAAAGACGGGACACCTCCGCCTCTATCAAGTGGTATCAGATTTCCAGGTTGCTCGGTGAGATTTTACAGTTTTTCATAGTTTAGATCGAGTCTGCTCTTCATACCTACAGTCCACGAAAAAGCCACAAAAAATTAGGGTTAGTTCATCATATCCGAACCAATCTGAGCCTTTGCATAATCTTTTTAGGGTTTTGCTTTGTTGAATTTGCGGTTGCATCGTCGTGTCTAGTTGTTGGTCTTAGAGTCTAGTCTTTTAGAGTTTCGAGTTCTGGTCATAAGTTGTCACGCCGCCGCCGCACCATCATCATCGCCCCTGCCATCTACCACCACCGCTTATCCGCCACCGCTCCGAATCCGTATCCATATACCACCACCAATCCGTGTCCATATACCACCACCGATCCATATCCATATACTACCACCGCTACCACCACCGCTGCCATATACCACCACCATATATCCACCACCAATCCGAGTTCCTTGCATATTAGGTTTGTTTTCGAGATCCATCTAGATTCCGATT
>NW_021206293.1:0-1255 GCF_002162155.2 Triticum dicoccoides
GTGCAGTTGAAGTAGAAGATGCACGTGGTGTCCATGATGAAGGTCGGCCTGCAGAAAAGTTAGTTCGCCCCAATGCTTGTCGATCCTGCACTTCACGTTCAGCTTTACAAGCAAGATGGAATAAACGAGTGATATTAGTATACTCCTTATAGTCTAGAATGGTCTGAATCTCTCTATTTAATCCACCTAGAAAACGTGCAAGCATAGCTTCATTCTCCTCAACAATACCACATCTAATCATGCCAGTTTGTAATTCCTGATAATATTCTTCTACAGAATTTTTCCCTTGTCTTAAACGCTGCAATTTTTGAAGCAATTCACGTTGATAATATGGTGGAACCCAACGCGTACGCATAGCAGTTTTCAAAGCAGCCCAAGTAGTTGGAATAGGATATAATCTACAATGTTCAGACCACCATACACATGCAAAACTAGTGAAAGCACAAACGTCAGCAGCAACTTGTCTCTCCTCAGGATATTGTAAACATGTAAATCATTGTTCAGTTTCTAACTCCCAAATAAGATATATATCAGGAACATATCTACCCTCAAATGGTGGAATATTCAATTTCAGTTTAGGAATATGGACATCATCTCGTACCTGAGGTGGTGGTGCAGGCCTACCATTACGAATATATACCTGAGGTCGACCTGCTGGTGGTGGTACAGGTGGCTGCACGTAGTGTTGATTTTGATCAACCTCATCCTCATAATCTCCTACATAGTCATCCTCCTCCGCATCAGCAGCAGGAGCCACAGAAGTATCAACAGCAGCACCAACAGTTTGGCCAATCGCAAGAGGAACACGGCTTGCTCGGCGGAGGTCTGCTTCGCGACGTGGAGGTAGTCGTTGTTGTTGTTGTTGGAGAGGTGCGTTAGGTGCAGCGGGTGGTGGTGGTGGAAGACGCGCGAGCAATTCATTAAACTTGTTATCGAGCTTTGTTTCGAACATCTTCTCAAAGCCAGTGATCTTCTCCATGGCCTCTTCAAAATTGTTCAGCACATCTTGCACCTGTTCAGTCATCATTTGCTGAAACTTATCATGAAGCTCCTTGTTCGATAAATTCTCCCAGTCAATCTCGTCGGCTTGTGATCCTGGCATGGTTAGCAGCAATAGAAACACACAAGAATATGATCCTACAGACTACGAACAAGTGGTGGTGGTGGGTGTCACAAATCCGTCAAGCAAATCTCAAATTCTTACCAGTTCTTACCCAGCAGCAGGCGGTGATCGGCAACCGTTGTAGTCAAAAAC
>NW_021206294.1:0-2288 GCF_002162155.2 Triticum dicoccoides
ATATTCATCTCTATGATCATATCATAGATATTTTATCCTCTTGTCACGACGATCTTTCAACTTCACCCTGAAATTACTTGAACCTTTCAATAATTCAGACTCGTGATTCATCAAGTAAATATACTCAACATTTACTCAAATCATCCGTGAAGTAAAAACATAACGATATCCACTACACGCCTCAGCACTCATTGGACTGCACACATCAAAATGTATTACTTCCAACAAGTTGCTTTCTAGTTGCATTTTACTGGAAACGAGGCTTTCAGTCATCTTGCCCATGTGGTATGATTTGCATGTCTCAAGTGATTCAAAATCAAGTGAGTCCAAACGGTCCATTTGCATGGAGTTTCTTCATGCATATCTACCAACAAACGTGGTTTGCATGTCTCAATCCTTTCAAAAATGAGTGAGTCCAAAGATCCATCAACATGGAGCTTCTTCATGCGTTTTATACCGATATGACTTACGTGGCAGTGCCACAAGTAGGTGGTACTATCATTACTATCTTATATCTTTTGGCATGAACATGTGTATCACTATGATCGAGATTCAATAAACCATTCATTTTAGGCGTAAGACCATTGAAGGTATTATTCAAATAAACAGAGTAACCATTATTCTCCTTAAATGAATAACCGTATTGCGATAGACGTAATCCAATCATGTCTATGCTCAATGCAAACACCAAATAATAATTATTTAGGTTTTAATACCAATCTCGATGGTAGAGGGAGCGTACGATATTTGATCATATCAACATTGGAAACACTTCCAACACATATCGTCAGCTCACCTTTAGCTAGTCTCCGTTTATTCCGTACCTTTTATTTCGAGTTACTAACACTTAGCAACCGAACCGGTATCTAATACCCTGGTGCTACTAGGAGTACTAGTAAAGTACACATCAACACAATGTATATCCAATATACTTATATCGACCTTGCCAGCCTTCTCATCTACCAAGTATCTAGGGTAATTCTGCTCCAGTGGCTGTTCCCCTTATTACAGAAGCACTTAGTCTCGGGTTTGGGTTCAACTTTGGGTTTCTTCACTAGAGCAGCAGCTGATTTGCCGTTTCACGAAGTATCCTTTCTTGCCCTTGCCCTTCTTGAAACTAGTGGTTTCACCAACCATCAACAATTGATGCTCCTTCTTGATTTCTACTTTTGTGGTGTCAAACATCGCGAATATCTCAAGGATCATCATATATGTCCTTGATATATTATAGTTCATCACGAAGCTCTAGCAGCTTGGTGGTAATTACTTCGGAGAAACATCACTTTCTCATCTGGAAGATCAACTCCCACTCGATTCAAATGATTGTTGTACTCAGACAATCTGAGCACAAGCTCAACAATTGAGTTTTTCTCCTCAGTTTGCAGGCTAAGAAAATCATCAGAGGTCTCATACCTCTTGACGTGGGCACGAGCCTGAAATCCCAATTTCAGCCCTCAAAACATCTCATATGTCTCGCGACGTTTCAAAACGTCTTTGGTGCCTCAACTCTAAACCGTTTAACTGAACTATCACGTAGTTATCAAAACGTGTATGTCAGATGTTCGCAACATCCACAGACGACGTTCGAGGTTCAGCATACTGAGCGGTGCATTAAGGACATAAGCCTTCTATGAAGCAATGAGGACAATCCTCAGTTTACAGACCTAGTCCGCATAATTGCTACTATCAACTTTCAACTAAAATTTCTCTAGGAACATATCTAAACAGTAGAACTGAAGCGCGAGCTACGACATAATTTGCGAAGACCTTTTGACTATGTTCAGGATAATTAAGTTCATCTTATGAACTCCCACTCAGATAGACATCCCTCCAGTCATCTAAGTGATTACATGATCCGAGTCAACTAGGCCGTGTCCGATCATCACGTGAGACGGACTAGTCAACATCGGTGAACATCTTCATGTTGATCGTATCTACCATACGACTCATGCTCGACCTTTCGGTCTTCTGTGTTCCGAGGCCATGTCTGTACACATGCTAGGCTCGTCAAGTCAACCTAAGTGTTTCGCGTGTGTAAATCTGTCTTACACCCGTTGTATGTGAACGTTAGAATCTATCACACCCGATCATCACGTGGTGCTTCGAAACAACGGACTGTCGCAACGGTGCACAGTTAGGGGGAACACTTTCTTGAAATTTTAATGAGGGATTATCTTATTTACTACCGTCGTTCTAAGCAAATAAGATGTATAAACATGATAAACATCACATGCAATCAAATAGTGACATGATATGGCCAATATCATACTGCTCCTTTTGATCTCCAT
>NW_021206295.1:0-1452 GCF_002162155.2 Triticum dicoccoides
GCTGAAATTGGGATTTCAGGCTCGTGCCCACGTCAAGAGGTATGAGACCTCTGATGATTTTCTTAGCCTGCAAACTGAGGAGAAAAACTCAATTGTTGAGCTTGTGCTCAGATTGTCTGAGTACAACAATCATTTGAATCGAGTGGGAGTTGATCTTCCAGATGAGAAAGTGATGTTTCTCCGAAGTAATTACCACCAAGCTGCTAGAGCTTCGTGATGAACTATAATATATCAAGGACATATATGATGATCCTTGAGATATTCGCGATGTTTGACACCACAAAAGTAGAAATCAAGAAGGAGCATCAATTGTTGATGGTTGGTGAAACCACTAGTTTCAAGAAGGGCAAGGGCAAGAAAGGATACTTCGTGAAACGGCAAATCAGCTGCTGCTCTAGTGAAGAAACCCAAAGTTGAACCCAAACCCGAGACTAAGTGCTTCTGTAATAAGGGGAACAGCCACTGGAGCAGAATTACCCTAGATACTTGGTAGATGAGAAGGCTGGCAAGGTCGATATAAGTATATTGGATATACATTGTGTTGATGTGTACTTTACTAGTACTCCTAGTAGCACCAGGGTATTAGATACCGGTTCGGTTGCTAAGTGTTAGTAACTCGAAATAAAAGGTACGGAATAAACGGAGACTAGCTAAAGATGAGCTGACGATATGTGTTGGAAGTGTTTCCAATGTTGATATGATCAAATATCGTACGCTCCCTCTACCATCGAGATTGGTATTAAAACCTAAATAATTATTATTTAGTGTTTGCGTTGAGCATAGACATGATTGGATTACGTCTATCGCAATACGGTTATTCATTTAAGGAGAATAATGGTTACTCTGTTTATTTGAATAATACCTTCAATGGTCTTACGCCTAAAATGAATGGTTTATTGAATCTCGATCATAGTGATACACATGTTCATGCCAAAAGATATAAGATAGTAATGATAGTACCACCTACTTGTGGCACTGCCACGTAAGTCATATCGGTATAAAACGCATGAAGAAGCTCCATGTTGATGGATCTTTGGACTCACTCATTTTTGAAAGGATTGAGACATGCAAACCACGTTTGTTGGTAGATATGCATGAAGAAACTCCATGCAAATGGACCGTTTGGACTCACTTGATTTTGAATCACTTGAGACATGCAAATCATACCACATGGGCAAGATGACTGAAAGCCTCGTTTCCAGTAAAATGCAACTAGAAAGCAACTTGTTGGAAGTAATACATTTTGATGTGTGCAGTCCAATGAGTGCTGAGGCGTGTAGTGGATATCGTTATGTTTTTACTTCACGGATGATTTGAGTAAATGTTGAGTATATTTACTTGATGAATCACGAGTCTGAATTATTGAAAGGTTCAAGTAATTTCAGGGTGAAGTTGAAAGATCGTCGTGACAAGAGGATAAAATATCTATGATATGATCATAGAGATGAATAT
>NW_021206296.1:0-2247 GCF_002162155.2 Triticum dicoccoides
CATGCGTGAACATGTGCCAAGTCAAGCCACTCGAATCGTTCAAAGGAGGGTACCACCCTACATACCACATCACAACCATTTTAATAGCATGTTGGCACGCAAGGTAAACCATTATAAACTCCTAGCTAATTAAGCATGGCATAAGCAACTACAATCTCTTATTGTCATTGCAAACATGTTTCTTTCATAATAGGCTGAATCAGGAACAATGAACTAATCATATTTAGAAAAACAAGAGAGGTCTAGTTCATGCCAGCTCTTCTCATCTCAATCAGTTCATCATATATCATCATTATTGCCTTTCACTTGCATGACCGAATAGTGTGGATAATAATAATAGTGCACGTGCATTGGACTAAGCTGGAATCTGCAAGCATTCAATTCATGGGAGAAGACAGGGTAATATGGGCTCTTTGTTAGATCAACAATAATGCATATGAGAGCCACTCAACATTTTCATCATGGTCTTCTCCTCTCGACCCCCAAAGGAAAGAAAAGAAATAAAACTATTTACACGGGAAAGCTCGCAACATGCAAAAGAAGAACGAGAAATCTTTTTGGGTTTTCTTTTAATTACTACTACTACCGGCATGGAAAGTAAACTTGCTAAAAGCTACAACTATTTTTTGTTTTTCTTAAGGTTTTACAAACACACAAGAAGAAAGCTTAAAAAGAAAATAAACTAGCATGGATGATACAATGAAAAAGTATGAGCACCGACAATTGGCATGAGTGTGTGAACATGAATGTAATGTCGGTGAGAAATACATACTCTCCCAAGCTTAGGCTTTTGGCCTAAGTTGGTCTATGCCCATGGACCAAAACTGTAGTTGGGGTCGTACTGAGAAGGGTCCTCAGATTGCCACTGGCTGGCGATCTCCTCCGGATTCCACTGGTAAACAGACTGACAGTGAGGGTCAGATGGTGGCTCCGGCTCTGCAGCTGACATCTGGCTCCGGTAGGCATGAATGTCCTCCGGCGGAACAAGGTATATGCCTGAAAATATGTTAAACAAAGAGGGAGCAGGCAAGGTAATAAACTCACAATATTTTTTGTTAAATATCAATTTATATTTGAGTGTCTTATTATCCTTAACAATAAACTCATGTGCTACCATACTCTTATAACCTAGAGCAATAGGAGGCAGTAACTTTTCCTCTTTCTCATAATGCCTGATAGGTATGTTAAAGTGTGTAGCAAGGCGCGAGGCAAAGATGCCTCCGAGGACAGGGCCCTTTGTACGATTCAGATTGAACCGTCTAGCAACAATAGCACCTAAGCTGAAAGTAGTATCATGAAACAAGGCATGGCGCAAAATAGCAATATCAGGAGCACTAAGGTTCCCACAGTTCCCGCGGCCAATTAAGCATCTACTAGCAAATATTGCCAAGTAACGTTAAACAGGGAAATGTATGCTAGTGATTCTCGCATCAGAAACTTTCCTCGTTTCCCCTACAACAATCATATCAATGAATCCCTCCACATCATTACGATGTGGTTCCTCTATGCTGCCCTCAAAGGGTATCAAACAGACCCGGCAAAAATCATAAAGTGACATCTCCTTATGCTCATCATATAAATAAAATTCCACCGAAGGCGTTGATCTCCTAGCATGGAAATGAAAAGTTTGCACAAAGATATTGGTGAGTAAGAGGTACTGTTCACGCTGATCATGGAGGAAGGCGGTGAGGCCTGCATTCTTAGCCAAATGATAAAAATCTTCATGAATCCCGGCCTCTTTCAAGAACTCATCACAAGGCCATTCACATGGCCGAACCTCCGCAGTACGAGGGAGATTATACTTGGGCTTCTTGTTCTCTTCACTTTGCTTATCCTTCGAGCTTAGGCTCGATGAGCCCCTCAAAAATCTCTTCATCTTTTTCTGAAAATTTCTCTAAATTTTAGTAACTTAAAATAAAAGTGAACAAAACTCAACAAGATTGATAGTAACTACTCCTACAAGTGCCTAGAGGCTATATCATGCATTAAAACTACTTTTGACCACATAAATTTGACATGCAAGCTCAAGAACAAGGTCACATAAGCAGCAAAAAATTGCAATGAATAAGGCACTAGAACAAAAACTAATTGGACCATTGGAGGAGTCACATACCAAAGAACAATCCCCCAAAGCAGTTTTGTGAGAGGAGCTTTGAGCAAGGAGATCAAAAATGGCAGCAAGATGAGCAAGAACTCGGGTCTGAGCTGGCTAGTGATTTTTTTGGGAGGAAGAAGGAGTTTGTGGTG
>NW_021206297.1:0-2032 GCF_002162155.2 Triticum dicoccoides
GTTAAAAGTTCGCCATAGCTGCAACTTCGCGTACTTCGTTTGTGTTCAACGACCAGACAAAGGCGTCACAGAACCCCACCTTGATCAATAAAGCTTTCATCTTATATTCGCAATATCCAGATTGCAATCTCAGTTTCTTGCTTGTTCTTCGTTTGCTCGCAGGAAACAGACCCTCGTGGTCAGGTTGATCGTGCTCCGGCGTGGTCAATAACCTCTCGGAGTTGGTTTAGCGATCGCTAAGGCGCGACGTCCTCGCACGTTCATAGTCAGATCGTCAAAGTCGACTGCCACCAAAGCGATATCCATCATCAAGACGGGACACCTTTGCCTCTATCAGTTTCAAAGATTCATGATCAGAATGTATAACAAATTCCTTGGGCCATAAATAATGTTGCCATGTTTCTAAGGTACGAACAAGAGCATATAATTCTTTATCATAAGTAGAATAGTTCAGACTAGGCCCACTCAATTTTTCCGAAAAGTATGCAACAGGTTTTCCATCTTGTAATAACACACCTCCTAATCCAATTCCACTAGCATCACATTCAAGCTCAAAAGTCTTATTGAAATTAGGAAGTTGGAGTAAAGGAGCATGTGTCAACTTATCTTTCAATACCGTGAAGGCTTCTTCTTGTGCGATACCCCAAACAAAGGCACATCCTTCTTTGTAAGCTCGTTGAGAGGTGCAGCAATGGTGCTGAAATCTCTCACAAAACGCCTATAGAAACCAGCGAGGCCAAGGAAACTCCTCACTTGTGTGACCGTTTTGGGCTGCGGCCAACTCTCAATAGCTTCAATCTTGGCTTTATCAACTTAAATTCCCTATGGAGTAACAACATAGCCAAGAAAAGATACCCGATCGGTGCAAAAGGTGCACTTTCCAAGGTTTGCAAACAAACGTGCATCACGTAGAGCAATAAAAACAGCACGTAAATGTTCCAAATGTTCCTCCAAAGATTTGCTATAAATCAATATGTCATCAAAGTAAACTACCACAAATCGTCCAATGAAAGCACGTAAAACTCTGTTCATTAACCTCATGAAATAACTAGGTGCATTAGTTAACCCAAAAGGCATGACTAACCACTCATATAATCCAAACTTAGTTTTAAATGTTGTTTTCCATTCATCTCCCAATTTCATTCGAATTTGATGGTATCCACTACGCAAATCAACTTTGGAGAATATTGTAGAGCCACTCAATTCATCAAGCATATCATCTAGCCTAGGAATAGGATGACGATAACGAATAGTAATATTATTTATGCCTCTACAATCAACGCACATACGCGACGTACCATCCTTTTTCGGCACTAAAATGATAGGAAAAGCACAAGGACTAAGGGATTCGCGTATATAACCTTTGTTGAGCAGTTCTTGTACTTGACACATAATCTCCTTCGTTTCCTCTGGATTTATACGGTATGGTGCACGGTTGGGTAGAGAAGCACCGGGAATTAAGTCAATTTGATGCTCAATCCCTCGAATAGGTGGTAATCCCGGTGGCACATCTTGTGGAAAGACGTCAGCGAACTCCTGCAAAATGTTAGTGACAGCAGGGGGCAAAGAGGAAGGCACGTCCTCGAATGAAAATAATGCCTCTTTGCACACAAAGGCATAGCAAACAGATTTGCTGAAATCTAGCTCATCAATATCAGATTTGGTGGCAAGTAAACATGCACTTTTCAATTTAATTTCAGAAACAACAGTAGATGGTTTATTATTAGACTTCATTTGGTGCTCAAATTCTTTTGCCACAATGATGAGGACATGACTACCATGGATACGACCAAAAATATTGCGTACATGCATATTTGTCAGGTGATTTCTAATGCAAACTATTCAATAGTCTATTTATGTTATCCAGAACAAAAATACTTCACACACTTTTGTGTTTTGTCTAATTGCAGGTGTATGGGACATTTGTACAATCCACATATGAAGATAAGGGAAAAGGAGATGTTTAGGTTGTGTTCAAAAAGTCCTCTCACGTCACTTTTGGGCCAAGAGAAGATAGAGTCCAAGTCTCTCA
>NW_021206298.1:0-1346 GCF_002162155.2 Triticum dicoccoides
AAATCAATCAGTGGCTTGGTGTGCTAGGGATACATATAGATTGAAGGTTGCAAGTCTTCAAACCACAGCATTCTTCGCACGTGTGCATGACTGATTTGGAATGATTCCAAAGAAAGCAACATTGACTTTCTCGAATCCACGGCGGCAACTTGCATCAGATGCACATGAATTAAAGGAAGTCACTACCTTCATCCAAACATATGCTTCATGAGCTAGCATGAACAAATGCTTTCAAAAGTTTCCAACACTAGCTTAATGTTCAGCAAAATTATGGAGAAGACAAGGATGTTGTCAATGGGCACAACAACAATTCATCTGGGTTTCCTTTTAAAAGGAATTCCATAGTTAAGTGAACAAGTGATAGCATTGGTCAGACCCAAAAGATATAATGGTGTATGCTCGAGGGATCAACCACGAATAAGACAACATTATGAGCATCGTTGGTACTTATTTGATTTGACGATAGCCCACACTCAAATCAAAGGATTGATAAGACAATAGGTCCAGCAACTGATCACAAGGACCAATCGATGAAGATATCATCTTTCTTCAACACACACTACACAAGAATATCCCTTTGGAACGAACTAAGTCAGACAAGCTTTTATCTTCCAACTCTCCAAGTTGTTGTCTAGCTTAACCAACTAGCTCAGGGATATCTAACACCGATTCTTGGAGAGAAGGTGGTTCACAAGAAACCAACTTGATCACGAACTCAACATAGCGGTCAGGTGACAACCTGGTAACACCTCCAAGAGATATTTGGAAAGTCACGAACCACCGGTATGTTACTAAGCTCGAGAACAATCTTGCTTTTGAGGGCAAGACGATATGATCAAATGAGTGAGGACTTGACAAGATCCTAACTCATCAATTGAAGGGTGCACCGAAATAAGGACTAGGTAGCACGATCAGTCTTAGAAGGATGATTCGAAAACCAACATACTAAGAATGAAATTATTATCCTTTAACTACCAAGCAACAGAGTTGCTAGCAGTATTGATTTCACACATCACAATTCATTTGTCGGTATTCCGGTTGCATCAACACGAGGGCCGAGGAATGAACAGTGATGGCAAGAAGTGTCACTGTACCAAGAGTTCATGGGATGGTGTGCAATTCCTATAACAATCTCGATATAAAATATGTAATACTCCAAGGTAGAGCAGAACCAAAAGCTGGATTGGCATTTGATCTGCGGAATACAACTACTTTGACCCAATCCTAGATATGGAAGAGGTACTGGAGTTTGTTTCTCCTAGTCATTCCGGAATAGAATGGCTTGACAGACCACAAGAGTCATAGGCATCGATGAACGAACGCACGCATACTCTTGACTATCAATT
>NW_021206299.1:0-2219 GCF_002162155.2 Triticum dicoccoides
TTGCTTCTCGGATCCTATCCGTGGAGTGGACCACGAAACGCTTGATCTCCAAGATAATCTTACATATCGAGAGTACCCCATTCGTATTCTCGATCAGGCCGAACGTACCACCCGACGTCATAATATCAAGTTTCTCAAAGTTCAATGGTCGCACCATTCTGAGGATGAAGCAACTTGGGAAAGGGAGGATCGTCTTCGACTTGAGTATCCCGCCTTCTTCCCGGAGGAACCTAAATCTCGGGACGAGATTCTTTTGAGTGGGGGTGAGTTGTCACACCCTAGCTAGTCATGCATCAGATTGTGTGCATCATGTTTAAATTTCCATTTAAATTGAAATGGGGATTTGTGAAACCCTCAGAATCATTTTTGAAAATGATCCAAATAAAAATTTCTCCAAAAAGGTCCAAGAAAATGCTCATGTTGCTCTCTGAAAATATTGGACAGAGATAAAAATCAAACCAATATTTTAAGAGCTCATAGGTATTTATTTTGGGCATTTGGAATTAATGCATAAACATTTGCATTGGAAATATATTAGTTATATATATTAATATATGTCCAAATATTATGCCATTTATAAAGGAGCTCTGGAATAATATATCTAGCTCCTGCAAAAATTGGCATAAGGTAAATAAATGATTTAATATTTTATTTAAATCAAAACAAATGTCAGAAATTAGAAAAAGAAAGATAAATAAAAGGAGGAGCTTACCTGGGCTCCTCCCTGTGCAGCCCAGCCAGCTGGCCGGCCCAGCCAGCAGGCGGCCCAGCCCGCCTCCCTCCTCTGTCGTCTTCGTCCTCGACAGAGAGAGGGGAGTGTGGCCGGCGCGCGCGCGCGCCACCGCGCCACGCCACCTGCTCGCCTGCCTGCCTGCCCTCCCCTCCTCGTCTCGATGCCCTGGACGACGCCACGCCCTCCCCCCTGCTCTCTCTCACTCTCCCTCGGTTCCTCCCTCCTCTCCCTCGCTCTCTCTCTCACGGCCGAACACCACCATCGCCGCCGTTCGCCATAGCAGCCGTCTCCGGCCACCCCTCGCCCCTCCGCTGAGCTCAGGAGCTCCGCCTCGACCCCCTCTTCCTCCCCACCGATCCACGGGTCTCCGGAAGCCCTGCATCGCCTCCACGCCATCATCTTCCTCCTCGGGCTCCGACCACCATCGCCGTCGATTCGCCGTCTCCAGCGCGTCCCCGAGCCCGTTTCGACGCCCACTGCAACCGCGGTGAGCTCCGCCACCGTTTCCCCCTCTTTTCCCCCTCGTTCCCTCACCGTAGCCTCCTCCCCACCACGGCCGAACCTCCGCCGTCGCCGAGCTCGCCGTCGACGCAGCTCCGGCGACCATTTGGTCACGGGCGTGCACCCGTTGAGCTTGCCGTGACCCGTAGAGCCCCTCCAGCGCCTCAGCTCCCTCGCTTGCGAGCAGCAGCACCGATCCCGACCGCACCCGAACTCCGGCCGCCGCTCACGAGCTCACCGTCGTCGGTACCGGCCACCACAGGCACGGCCACCACCACCGTTCGACGCGCGGGAGCAAGGGCTCTCCAACGAGCCCAAGCACGGCCTCGCCCGTGCCCCGTAGCGCGTTTCCGCATCGCGCCACCGTCTCGGGCCTCGCCGGCGTCATGTCGCCGGTGGGTTTGACCCACCTTGACCACGGCAGGACCACCCCAGAGTCACTGACGCGTGGGCCCCGTCGGCCAGGTGGTCAGATTAGTGCTAATCACTGTTAGTCAACCCCCCCTGACACTGACCAGTGGGCCCCAGCGCCACTAATTACTAATTAGGATTAAATTAACCCTGTTTAACCCCCCTGTCACTGACGTGTGGGCCCCACACGTCAGGTTTGACCTCAGCCAGCCGCAGTTGACCACTGACGTCATGCTGACGTCATGCTGGCGCAATATTTATATTTCTGGATTTAAATTTAATCAGGAAATTCCAGAATATTATTTAAACTTCAAAAATTCATAACTTTTATTCTGTAACTCCAAATTAGACAAATTATATATGAAAAATGATCAGAAAAATCCAATCTATCCATCTGTACTATTTTCATGCATGATCAAACAAGTTAAATTGATGTTTTAAGCAGAACAAGGAAAAGCACTTTAAAAGGCCATGTTTGAGTTTGAAATTTGAATCTTTGATTCAAATTTGTCCAAACCCTTCTGGTTTTAGTTGCATTAGCCCAACACACCCATATTGCCATGTTTCATGCATG
>NW_021206300.1:0-1396 GCF_002162155.2 Triticum dicoccoides
GAAACAGAAGGAAGGGATTTGCAAATGCATCGGACTATTTAGAAACCTGGGATGACTCGGACAGCATAACGGCTATAATTGCTCAAAAAGATTTGAGACAATCACAAAAATGGTGGCATAACCACTCAGAAGCACAATATCAAGGTTCCGAGATCAACAATTAACATACGGAAGTAGTAGGAACTGAACTGAGACTTAAATCCAACAATCTTATAAGTCTACTGATTAGTAACACGTGATCCTAATAGAAAGAAGAGATAGCCTAGTTCTTAATCCCCGCAGGAAAGATAAGATAACTCAGATCAGAAGGGCATGAGGTATAAGGAGTAAAAAGAGCCTTACGTTCCATCCCACAATCAATTCCCTTATATAACTAAAGAATTTTCTAGACTCAACTTCGACCAGTTTGGCTTGGTAATCCTACAGGCAGTCAAGCTCTGATACCAACGCTGTCGGGACCCCGACTCAATGCCACATCGATCTAGCATGTAACACCTCATATCACTTTGCGGCCTCACGCACGGTATTCCCACGGGTGTCGCCTTACCTTTGCCCGGGACCGTTTGCGCCTTTTGGCACACGTATATGACAGTGTCGCTAGCATCCATATGATAAGGAGCCCGGGCTGACATGGCTAGTCGTAAACCCAAAGCGGCACAGACTTATAGGGACAGGCATCCATGACCCAGCATCGAACGTGTCGGTCATCAACAAGTGAATCCAGGCTGTAGCACTGGGCTAGCAGGACTCCGGTGAACCGGGCTGTAGCGGGCTAACAGGACTCCGGTATTCATCGCGTGACATTTCCCCGAAGGGACAGACACAGGAACGAAGAAGGACACATGCCGGCCAGCCTAAGTGTTCCGGAGCAGCAGCAAGCTACCATGGCTCGGTGGAAACACTAGGAGACATTTCCCCGTAAGAGAGGCTACTAAAGATAAACAACTAGATGGTCAGATCCCACACATACCAAGCATTTCAATAACATACACACAATATGCTCGATATGTGCAATACAACATGGTATCACAAAATGACTCTACGACTCAAGTAGTTTATTCATTAGGCTCCGAGGAGCGAGATATTACAAACAGGGGTCTCATGACCCAACAATCAGAGCATACAAATCAAAGCACAAGCGGAAACTATCATGTCTGAGTACAGACATCTATAAATGAAAAAGGCTGAGAAGCCTGACTATCTACCAGATCCTGCCGAGGGCACAAGATCGTAGCTGAGGTAACAAGCTAAACGTCGAAGTCCACGCGAAACTACTAGCGAGACCGAAGTCTCTCTGCAAAAACATAAATAGGCAAACGTGAGTACAAATGTACCCAGCAAGACTTACATCAGAACTATCTACATATGCATCATTATCAACAAAGGGGATGGTGGG
>NW_021206301.1:0-1055 GCF_002162155.2 Triticum dicoccoides
CTCTTCCATCTTCGGAGAAGGTTAATTTTGATGCTAAACAACGTGCTGAATTGATTTTAAAAATGCATGAGTTAACTAAGGAAAACATTGAGCGTATGAATGCTAAATATAAACTTGCTGGAGATAAGGGTAGAAAACATGTTGTGTTTGCACCTGGAGATCTTGTTTGGTTACATTTGCGTAAGGATAGATTTCCTGATTTGCGCAAATCAAAGCTAATGCCACGTGCTGATGGTCCCTTTAAGGTGTTAGAGAAAATAAATGATAATGCATATAAACTTGAGCTGCCTGCAGATTTTGGCGTTAGTCCCACTTTTAACATTGCAGATTTGAAGCCTTATTTGGGTGAGGAAGATGAACTTCCGTCGAGGACGACTTCATTTCAAGAAGGGGAGGATGATGAGGACATCAATACAATTGTTACACTCACAGCCCCTGCTGCTATACATACTGGACCAATTACTAGAGCTCGTGCACGCCAACTAAATTACCAGGTACTTTCGTTTCTTGGTAATGATTATAATGTTCATGAGAATATGATGCTGCCTAAATTGGATACATATGTTTATCTTACAAATGAAGGGCCTAGCTTGGAGAAGGATGAACATTGGAGCAAGAACAAGCATGGAGATGATGGCATGCGCAAGGGGAACAAGAACGGAGTTACAAGTGATGATTTCAGGACTTTGAAGCCACCATAATGGGTGCATGAAGCCTTGGACGAAATATACAAGATGCCACTTCATAAATTTCGTCCCGAGGCTATTTTAGGTGCTGCGTCACCTTATTATTGGGCCAGGCCCATGTAATTTCGAAATACATAAGTATAGGCTATTTTTAGAGTCCGTATGTTTGGGGAAACAAGAGATAGGGTTGATTTCGGACCCCTCCACCAAGGGCCACGAAATTCCCCCCTCTTCCTCCATATATACAGCCCTTAGGGCATCGTTTAGACTTTGGGTTTTGTTTAGATTAAAAGTTCGCCATAGCTGCAACTTCGCGTACTTCGTTTGTGTTCAACGACCAGACAAAGGCGTCACAGAACCCCACCTTGA
>NW_021206302.1:0-1710 GCF_002162155.2 Triticum dicoccoides
TGGGCGACGCCTCTCATCACCTGCCGAACTCGTTCGTGCAGTTGCAGAAGCTCAGGAAGTAGGTCACCCATTGAACCGGGCATTTCCTCTGCAGGACGAACTGTGAGCATACCTACAGACATATTTTTGTTAATCGACTTCCTCACCGTACTCTTCTTTTCATAAGTTCGCTCAAGCACTTACTATAAATGCCGCGACGAAGCTGCCGATTCTCCTTGATGGAGTCAGACAGCTGGGCACGAACATCTTTTAGTTCATCGCCCAGCTGGGTGTTGGCATCTTGGAGGTTATTTTTCTCTTGCCGCACCCTTGTAAGCACATTCTCGCCGGCTTTTAACCCGCGCAGGAGCTGTTGCTTGTCCGGATCTACCCCAGCACCATCGGCAATGTTATTGTCAGACTTATACACATGCCGCACATTGCAAACTACTTCTCTTTTAAAGCATATATTACCAGAGGGGGTCTCTGTGGCTTCCCCTGTCGCGGCTAGTGCGGCCTCAAGTTGGGCCATGCACTCTTGAAGCTCCTGGGACAGTTGGGTATTCTTTTCTGTAAGATCCTGCATAACAAATGATCCTTAAATCAAATATTCTAACTATTTTAAGTCTCGGGGGCTACTGGCATATATAACTGTCAAAATCCCTCACCCGTATGTCTTTCACATACTGCTCCGTGGCTCTGGCTAGACCATCTTGAGCGGCACGGAGGTGTGTATCTCCCGAATTAAAGGCATTCAATGCCTCTTGGGAGAAACATGCGTCACGAAGAATTGTCCGGCGGCGCCTGTGATTCATGGCACTCTCCACCTCAGATCTGGTGGCGGACAATCTGTCGGCATCCTCCGTTGGAGGAGCATTCGACGCGCGCCTTGTGTTCGCCTCCCCTTCCGGACCTGGCGTCGGAGCCTGGCTGGCGGAGGCTCGATTGGCAACCTCTCCGGACATAGTCCGGCGAGCGCTCTTTCTCCTGAAAAGATCATGAACATTAGTATGCCTTCCAGGAATCTTTCCTTGAAACACGGTGGCGCGCCATAACGTTGCAGTGACGTCTCGATCCGCACCGCACTTCTTTTCTGCCTGCTGGGCCGAGCTGCCCCTTGTTGGCCAGCCGCCGCGGTCTCGGCTTCCCGCCTCAAAGGTACCTCCTACGGAACACCATTGGTATGCGGTGATCAGAAATAAGCACAGATGGGTCATGGTATCAGGACTTCGGTCAAAGTTACCTGGGAAGATGGAAATATTCCGGGGTAGTCGGCCGTAATGGCGACCAAAGCATTGTCGATGCTAAGTTGGTGGAACACCCCATCGACCAGCTCCACCTTTATGTCCGGAACCTCTTCGGAGGCCAGATCGAGGGACCGTTCCGGATCCTCGGGTTGTGGAGGCGGGCTGTGTATATCCTCTACAGCCCGGCGCAGTTCCTGCGTCAAAATCACAAAATGAGATACTTAACCATGGGAATGGTGATCGGATAGGCAAAAAGAAATGCCTGCTTACCCAGCTTCGAGGATTATTCATAGAAAAACCATTCAGTGGACTAATATGGAGAAAATCCTCCTTTTCCCCTTTGTACAGGCCGGACAAGATCTTCACCAGATCGGCGATCGATCCCGGCCCCTTACGGCCATGGCGGGTGGCATCATCCTCCCAGTTGAAATCCCACATGGGGTGGCCCCTATACTGGAGCGGCTGCATCCCCCGCATAATGCAT
>NW_021206303.1:0-1710 GCF_002162155.2 Triticum dicoccoides
TGGGCGACGCCTCTCATCACCTGCCGAACTCGTTCGTGCAGTTGCAGAAGCTCAGGAAGTAGGTCACCCATTGAACCGGGCATTTCCTCTGCAGGACGAACTGTGAGCATACCTACAGACATATTTTTGTTAATCGACTTCCTCACCGTACTCTTCTTTTCATAAGTTCGCTCAAGCACTTACTATAAATGCCGCGACGAAGCTGCCGATTCTCCTTGATGGAGTCAGACAGCTGGGCACGAACATCTTTTAGTTCATCGCCCAGCTGGGTGTTGGCATCTTGGAGGTTATTTTTCTCTTGCCGCACCCTTGTAAGCACATTCTCGCCGGCTTTTAACCCGCGCAGGAGCTGTTGCTTGTCCGGATCTACCCCAGCACCATCGGCAATGTTATTGTCAGACTTATACACATGCCGCACATTGCAAACTACTTCTCTTTTAAAGCATATATTACCAGAGGGGGTCTCTGTGGCTTCCCCTGTCGCGGCTAGTGCGGCCTCAAGTTGGGCCATGCACTCTTGAAGCTCCTGGGACAGTTGGGTATTCTTTTCTGTAAGATCCTGCATAACAAATGATCCTTAAATCAAATATTCTAACTATTTTAAGTCTCGGGGGCTACTGGCATATATAACTGTCAAAATCCCTCACCCGTATGTCTTTCACATACTGCTCCGTGGCTCTGGCTAGACCATCTTGAGCGGCACGGAGGTGCGCATCTCCCGAATTAAAGGCATTCAATGCCTCTTGGGAGAAACATGCGTCACGAAGAATTGTCCGGCGGCGCCTGTGATTCATGGCACTCTCCACCTCAGATCTGGTGGCGGACAATCTGTCGGCATCCTCCGTTGGAGGAGCATTCGACGCGCGCCTTGTGTTCGCCTCCCCTTCCGGACCTGGCGTCGGAGCCTGGCTGGCGGAGGCTCGATTGGCAACCTCTCCGGACATAGTCCGGCGAGCGCTCTTTCTCCTGAAAAGATCATGAACATTAGTATGCCTTCCAGGAATCTTTCCTTGAAACACGGTGGCGCGCCATAACGTTGCAGTGACGTCTCGATCCGCACCGCACTTCTTTTCTGCCTGCTGGGCCGAGCTGCCCCTTGTTGGCCAGCCGCCGCGGTCTCGGCTTCCCGCCTCAAAGGTACCTCCTACGGAACACCATTGGTATGCGGTGATCAGAAATAAGCACAGATGGGTCATGGTATCAGGACTTCGGTCAAAGTTACCTGGGAAGATGGAAATATTCCGGGGTAGTCGGCCGTAATGGCGACCAAAGCATTGTCGATGCTAAGTTGGTGGAACACCCCATCGACCAGCTCCACCTTTATGTCCGGAACCTCTTCGGAGGCCAGATCGAGGGACCGTTCCGGATCCTCGGGTTGTGGAGGCGGGCTGTGTATATCCTCTACAGCCCGGCGCAGTTCCTGCGTCAAAATCACAAAATGAGATACTTAACCATGGGAATGGTGATCGGATAGGCAAAAAGAAATGCCTGCTTACCCAGCTTCGAGGATTATTCATAGAAAAACCATTCAGTGGACTAATATGGAGAAAATCCTCCTTTTCCCCTTTGTACAGGCCGGACAAGATCTTCACCAGATCGGCGATCGATCCCGGCCCCTTACGGCCATGGCGGGTGGCATCATCCTCCCAGTTGAAATCCCACATGGGGTGGCCCCTATACTGGAGCGGCTGCATCCCCCGCATAATGCAT
>NW_021206304.1:0-1091 GCF_002162155.2 Triticum dicoccoides
GTCCACCCCACGCCGTGCCACCGTGTCCAGGAGCTCCGCCGCCGTCCACTTCATCGAGCTAGCCGAGCCCCGTGTGCTCGTGCGGCCCGAGACCACCGCACCGACCTTGCCCGAGCTCACCATCGCCGGAGATCCCCTTCAACGCTGTCGCCGCCTCAGCTCGTCCCCGACCTCGCCGGTGGCCTCTACGGGAGCGCTGTGAGCCTAGCTACTCCTCCGACCCTCTCTCTCTCATTCCTGAGCCGTGTAGCCACCGCACGAGGATCACACGCCCGCACCGCCGCGGATCTCGTCGCCGACGTGCTTCCGGCCACACTCCGGCCACAAGATGGTGTCCATCTTACTCACCGAGTCCCGCAGCACCTAGCTAGCCACTCCACGAGCCTCACCGACCTCTCTAGCGCCAAGTTCATCTTCGACCGAACCCCGGTGGCCGCCAAAGTCGTCGCCGGCGCCAACTCCGGCCACCCCGACCCCAACGGACTCCACCAAGAGCTGCGGCTTGTCCTCAGCTCCACTCCGGTGGTCTCCGCGGCCCATTTGGTGGCCGAAATGGCCAAAACCACTCCCGCCGCCGCGTCGGGCTCGCCGGCGGCTAAACGCCAGCGTCGCTGGCTTTGACTTTGACCACGGGTGGGCCCTGGTTGACTCCCCTGAGTTAATGACAGGTGGGGCCCAGCCCTGTTAATTAAACATGTTTAGTTTTAATTAAACATTAATTAAAATAATCACCCTGACATGCGGGACCCACTGTCAGGTTTGACCCAGACCTGTTCCGTTGACCTGCTGACGTCACACTGACGTCAGGCTGACGCAATAATGATTTTCTGGAATTATTCTAATATAGGAAATTCCAGAATATAATTTAAACTTCAAAAATTCATAACTTTTATTCTGTAACTCCAAATCAGACAAATTATATATGAAAAATGATCAGAAAAATCCAATCTATCCATCTGTACTACTTTCATGCATGACTAAACAAGTTAACTTGATGTTTAATGCAGAACAAGGAAAAGCACTTTAAAAGGCCATGGTTGAGTTTGAAATTTGAATCTTTGATTCAAATTTGTTCAAACCCTTCTGGTTTT
>NW_021206305.1:0-820 GCF_002162155.2 Triticum dicoccoides
CTCGGGGCTCGGCTGCGCGATGAAGTGGACAGCGGCGGAGCTCCTGGACACGGTGGCACGGCGTGGGGTGGACGGAGGGCGTGGCTACGGCGAGGGGGTGGCGGCGATGGCGTCGGCCATGGCTGGGGCGTGCGAGGGGGAGGAGCTGGAGAGCAGAGGGGGTGTCTGGGGGGTTCGGGGGAGAGAGGGAGGCTGATCCACGGCGTTAGCCGGGCGAGGGAGGCGGCGAGGCGGCGAGCAGCTGCGTGGCGAGCTGCGGTGCTCGCCGTCGAGCACCTGCCTGCCTGCCTGGCCGGAAGCAGCTCGCTGGCGCGGTGCTGGGCTGGGCCGGCCAGGTGGGCTGGCTGGTGGGCCTGCGGTGGCGCCAGGTAAGTTTTCCCCTTTTTTCTGTTTCTGTTTTTATTTAATATATCTGCAACTTTGTTGAATTTAATAAAATACCTAGGCAACTTCAAAAATCACCAAATCACTCCTGGTCCATAGTTGGATTATTTCCAACATGAAACATTTTAGTTTGGAGGTATTTGAGCATTTAAATATTTTATATAATTTTAAATGCCCAAATTCAAATATTTATGAATTAATTCAAAAACCCTAGGATGGCCTAGGAAAATGTGCACCACTTTTGGCAGAGGTTCTGAACCAAGACAAAAATGATGGGCATTTTAGAAGGGCATTTCAGGTTCATTGAAAATTGTTTTAGTAAACCCTAGTTGGTTTCAGAGGGGACTGGGGGTTCTGTCATCCCCATTTCAAGTTTCTGATGAAGAAGTAAACATGATGCAACACTCTAATGCATGACTAGCTAGGGTGTGACACA
>NW_021206306.1:0-1348 GCF_002162155.2 Triticum dicoccoides
CTTAAGCATATTATGTCATTTTAGAGCTAGTTAAGCAGATTAAGTAATTTTGGAGGAAAAGATGCTAAGTATAGGTCATTTTAGAGCTATCCTAGGTTAAATGTGTCATTTTAGAGCTAAGTAAGGTTATTATGTCATTTTGGAGCTAGCTAAGCATGTGAAGTCATTTAGGAGCTAAACTATGTCATTTCTTAAGCATATTATGTCATTTTAGAGCTAGTTAAGCACATTAAGTAATTTTGGAGGAAAAGATGCTAAGTATAGGTCATTTTAGAGCTATCCTAGGTTAAATAGGTCATTTTGAAGCTAGCTAAGCATATTAAGTAATTTTGGAGGAAAAAATGCTAAGTATAGGTCATTTTTGAGCTATCCTAGGTTAAATAGGTCATTTTGGAGCTAATTAAGCTTATTATGTAATTTTTGAGCTAGCTAAGCATATTGAGTCATTTTGGAGGAAAAAATGCTAAGTATAGGTCATTTTAGAGCTATCCTAGGTTAAATAGGTCATTTTAGAGCTAAGTATGTTTATTATGTCATTTTGGAGCTAGCTAAGCATGTGAAGTCATTTAGGAGCTAAACTGTGTCATTTCTTAAGCATATTATGTCATTTTAGAGCTAGTTAAGCATATTAAGTAATTTTGGAGGAAAAGATGCTAAGTATAGGTCATTTTAGAGCTATCCTAGGTTAAATAGGTCATTTTGAAGCTAGCTAAGCATATTAAGTCATTTTGGAGGGAAAAAATGCTAAGTATAGGTCATTTTAGACCTATCCTAGGTTAAATAGGTCATTTTGGAGCTAACTAAGCTTATTATGTCATTTTAGAGCTAGCTAAGCACATTGAGTCATTTTGGAGGAAACAATGCTAAGTATAGGACATTTTAGAGCTATCCTAGGTTAAATGTGTCATTTTAGAGCTAAGTAAGGTTATTATGTCATTTTGGAGCTAGCTAAGCATGTGAAGTCATTTAGGAGCTAAACTATGTCATTTCTTAAGCATATTATGTCATTTTAGAGCTAGTTAAGCACATTAAGTAATTTTGGAGGAAAAGATGCTAAGTATAGGTCATTTTAGAGCTATCCTAGGTTAAATAGGTCATTTCGAAGCTAGCTAAGCATATTAAGTAATTTTGGAGGAAAAAATGCTAAGTATAGGTCATTTTTGAGCTATCCTAGGTTAAATAGGTCATTTTGGAGCTAATTAAGCTTATTATGTAATTTTTGAGCTAGCTAAGCATATTGAGTCATTTTGGAGGAAAAAAATGCTAAGTATAGGTCATTTTAGAGCTATCCTAGGTTAAATAGGTCATTTTAGAGCTAAGTAAGTTTATTATGTCATTTTGGAGCTAG
>NW_021206307.1:0-724 GCF_002162155.2 Triticum dicoccoides
TTCAAATAAGTTTAAAAAACATTGAAGTGGCCGTGTAACAGATGAGTTCTCGTCCGAAACCCTGATACTCCGAAAGAGTTTGTCCAGTTTGTACACGAAGTGCGTCTAGTTTTTGTCGTGACCCTCTCTACTCTTTCGCACATGCTATGCGGGTGAAATGATGATACCATGCCAAGTTTCAACATTTTCAGAATTCATTTTGTCGTGCTTTTCAATTTCACGGTCATTTAGCTCTCTAAACAATTAGGTAAATGACCGAAAAACAACAAATGATGTCAAAACATGTTGGAAATTAATGACGTCGCTTTGAATGCTGCATACTGAACACAAAAGAAGTCCAGAGTTCAAATAAGTTTAAAAAACATTGAAGTGCCCGTGTAACAGATGAGTTCTTGTCCGAAACCCTGATACTCCGAAAGAGTTTGTCCAGTTTGTAAACGAAGTGCGTCCAATTTTTGTCGTGACCCTCTCTACTCTTTCGCACATGCTATGCTGGTGAAATGATGATACCATGCCATGTTTCAACATTTTGAGAATTCATTTTGTAGTGATTTTCAATTTCACGGTCATTTAGCTCTCTAAACAATTAGGTAAATGGCCGAAAAACAACAAATGATGTAAGAACATGTTGGAAAATTATGACGTCGCTTTGAATGATGCATACTAAGCGCAAAAGAAGTCCGGAGTTCAAACAAGTTTAAAAAACATTGAAGTGGCCGTGTAA
>NW_021206308.1:0-816 GCF_002162155.2 Triticum dicoccoides
GCCTCGACTCGCGTTACGCTAAGACAGGGTTGCAGTGCTGTCACGTGCTCGTCTCGGCCTCCATCGTCGCTACGCGACGATGTCCGCCTCGACTCGCGTTACGCTAAGACAGGGTGGCACTAGTGTCACGTGCTTGTCTCGGCGTCCGTCGTCATTACCGCGACGACGTCCGCCTCGACTCGCGTTACGCTAAGACAGGGAGGCACTTGTGTCACGTGCTCGTCTCGGCGTCCGTCGTCGCTACCGCGACGACGTCCGCCTCGACTCGCTTACGCTAAGACAGGGTTGCAGTACTGTCACGTGCTCGTCTCGGCGTCTGTCGTCGCTACCGCGACGACGTCCGCCTCGACTCGCGTTACGCTTATACAGGGTGGCAATGGTGTCACGTGCTCGTCTCGGCGTCCTTCGTCGCTACCGCGACGACGTCCGCCTCGACTCGCGTTATGCTAAGACAGGGTGGCACTGGTGTCACGTGCTCGTCTCGGCGTCCGTCGTCGCTACCGCGACGACGTCCGCCTCGACTCGCGTTACGCTAAGACAGGGTGACACTGGTGTCCCGTGCTCGTCTCGTCGTCCGTCGTCGCTACCGTGACGACGTCTGCCTCGACTCGCGTTACGCTAAGACAGGTTGGCAATGGTGTCATGTGCTCGTCTCGGCTTCAGTCGTCGCTACCGCGACGACGTCCGCCTCGACTCGCGTTACGCTAAAAATGGGAGGCAGTGCTGTCACGTGCTCGTCTCGGCGTCCGTCGTCGCTACCGCCACGACGTCCGCCTCGACTCGCGTTACGCTAAGACAGGGTGGCACTGGTGTCAC
>NW_021206309.1:0-1214 GCF_002162155.2 Triticum dicoccoides
GTTGAGAGGGAGGGGTGGAAACCGCGTTAAACTCGTCTCCGTAGTTGAGAGGGAGCGGCCAAAGCAATGTACAATCGTCTTTGTAGTGGAGCTGGGAGGGGCAAGGATAAGGGACGAAGACCGGGGTAACATGTCGGATGCGATCATACCAGCACTAAAGCACCGGATCCCATCAGAACTCCGAAGTTAAGCGTGCTTGGGCGAGAGTAGTACTAGGATGGGTGACCTCCTGGAAAGTCCTCGTGTTGCATTCCCTTTTTAATTTTTTTCGCGCCGCTTGCAAAACAAAACGCACGTGTAAGTAATATATTTACCGTGTTTTATTATTTTGCACGAGTGCGGTAAGTCATAGCTGGGTGCTCACGATTCACGGGTCCAGCGTCGGTGTTGTGGCGCGGCAAGCGTGCACTGGTGCGGTTGAGAGGGAGGGGTGGAAACCGCGTTAAACTCGTCTCCGTAGTTGAGAGGGAGCGGCCAAAGCAATGTACAATCGTCTTTGTAGTGGAGCTGGGAGGGGCAAGGATAAGGGACGAAGACCGGGGTCACATGTCGGATGCGATCATACCAGCACTAAAGCACCGGATCCCATCAGAACTCCGAAGTTAAGCGTGCTTGGGCGAGAGTAGTACTAGGATGGGTGACCTCCTGGGAAGTCCTCGCGTTGCATTCCCTTTTTAATTTTTTTCGCGCCGCTTGCAAAACAAAACACACGTGTAAGTAATATATCTACCGTGTTTTATTATTTTGCACGAGTGCGGTAAGTCATAGCTGGGTGCTCACGATTCACGGGTCCAGCGTCGGCGTTGTGGCGCGGCAAGCGTGCACTGGTGCGGTTGAGAGGGAGGGGTGGAAACCGCGTTAAACTCGTCTCCGTAGTTGAGAGGGAGCGGCCAAAGCAATGTACAATCGTCTTTGTAGTGGAGCTGGGAGGGGCAAGGATAAGGGACGAAGACCGGGGAAACATGTCGGATGCGATCATACCAGCACTAAAGCACCGGATCCCATCAGAACTCCGAAGTTAAGCGTGCTTGGGCGAGAGTAGTACTAGGATGGGTGACCTCCTGGGAAGTCCTCGTGTTGCATTCCCTTTTTAATTTTTTTCGCGCCGCTTGCAAAACAAAACGCACGTGTAAGTAATATATTTACCGTGTTTTATTATTTTGCACGAGTGCGGTAAGTCATAGCTGGGTGCTCACGATTCACGGGTCCAGCGT
>NW_021206310.1:0-700 GCF_002162155.2 Triticum dicoccoides
TTAGATCGAGTCTGTCTTCATACCTATAGTCCACGAAAAAGCCACAAAAAAAATTTAGGGTTAGTTCATCATATCCGAACCAATCTGAGCCTTTGCATAATCTTTTTAGGGTTTTGCTTTGTTGAATTTGCGGTTGCATCGTCGGTCTAGTTGCTGGTCTTAGAGTCTAGTCTTTTAGAGTTTCGAGTTCTGGTCATAAGTTGTCACGCCGCCGCCGCACCATCATCATCGCCCCTGCCATCTACCACCACCGCTCCGAATCCGTATCCATATACCACCACCAATCCGTGTCCATATACCACCACCGATCCATATCCATATACTACCACCGCTACCACCACCGCTGCCATATACCACCACCATATATCCACCACCAATCCGAGTTCCTTGCTTATTAGGTTTGTTTTCGAGATCCATCTAGTTTCCGATTCGTGTTTCCTTGCCGGAGTGGTTTCGGAAAAAAAAGAGTCGGGTAGCCACGCTCCGTTTAGGCCCAAAAATTTTTCGAAAACGCATTTTTCGAAAAATTTTCTGGCTATCCTATTTTTAGGTGTTTCTGAGTGTTTTGAGACAGGTGCCATTATAGGAAGTTTTTTTTGACCCGTTTCCAGTTTTTGGGTCCGGGCAGTCAAAAAAAAATTGGTCGAAAAAAATTTCGTGCCCATCCTGTCAGTTTGAGCTAAGAAGAGTTTTGAGACAC
>NW_021206311.1:0-1465 GCF_002162155.2 Triticum dicoccoides
AGGCTATGGTGGACTGCGGGTTGATTCCTGTAAATTATAGGGTCGTTTTGCAAAAATACTAATGACAAATGTGCAGAAGCAATCCACACTTTATTAGTAGGTAAAAAATTGTTAGTTCAGTGTGCTCCTTCTGACATATAGGACTCATCCCTGAACCGAAAATCGATTTGGTTCGATCATCTAAAACGGGAGAGAAAAATTAGAATGTTAAATTAACCGACCCCGTAGCATGTTAAATCAGCACTAAAGCAGGTCGGGGGGAGGGGGGTTGTGTGTAAGGACTCTCTAAATTAATGGTAAAAAGTTGACAGAATCTCGATTGTGATGTTCTCTGTCACAAGCGCATATTTTGGGGTAAAAATAATGACATTTACCCTTATAGATTTAGTACAGAAAATATTTTTTATTTGAGAACAGATTTCTTTTCAAAAGCGCTGAGTAATATGAATATTGTTTTTCTACTTCCAAGTTTTAGTTTTTCTAGGAGTGCTTGCAAGTTTTAGTGGTATACTATTGTTTGAGTAATTTATTCTGTACCCGTTACAACATACGAGTCTTTTTGCTAGTTAGTACATAAACAAAAAATGGATAGGCCATTTGAGCCGGTTGTGGCCGGGCAGAGTAGTGCTTGCTTGTAATCACATGCACCCGGAGAAGTTCTTGATTTTGTACGTCGTGATTGTAATTCTCAGTTTTGAGTAATACAAGAATTTTTGCAAAAGATAAAAATAAAAGAACCACATGTAACATTACTTGCCGAGGGTTTCTTTCACACCTTTTCTTCTTTAATAGTACTTTCTCCGTTCACTTTTATAAGGCTATGTACATGTTTAAGACAGTGTGCAAAACAGCGTAATTTCACTTGTCTGAAACGACTTATAAAAATGAACGGAGGGAGTAGATGATATGCACTTTCGGGCATATTTTAGAAAAAGAAGGTACATAAACAAAAATTTGGTCATGAGGATGTTACCCCGGAGATGCTGGACCGAACTGGTAGAAGGCCAAGTAGTACGTAGAATGTGGTGGGCGTGGGTGGATCTGGTCAAGGTCGGTCCGCGGGTGCTCTAGCACGTTGCCTGCAAATATGTATTATTCAACGTGCATTTCCAATAAAATAAAAATTAAATTAAAAGTGTTGAACATTGTTATAAAAATGATCACGTAATTTTTAAAAATGTTTCCATCTTTTAGAAAATATGTACAATATTTTTGAGGTGTACAAATGTGTGTTTAAAATATATTCGTGCTTTTATTTGTTGGCGGACAAACCAAGCCCGACAGGCCACGGCTCCCAAGTCGATCATGCAGGAGGGTGGAGTTTTTTTTTTTTTGAACTTGGTAGGAGGGTGGAGTTGTCTACTTGTATGTTCTTCGTCTACGTCTAGTGATTATCATAATTTTGTGAAAATAAACTTTCTCTTATTTTTCTGACGGTTCCATGATATTAGAGAGTTTTCTGCCC
>NW_021206312.1:0-1172 GCF_002162155.2 Triticum dicoccoides
ACATCTTAGTACTACCGGGATGAATAGTGAGAGGAGATTCATGAGCCTCCTTAAGGATCAACTGCCGTAGATGCTGGTTCTTGGGAACCACTAGACGGTTCTCAAAGTACACAACACCATGATCATTTGTGGAGAAACAACTAGCACCTCCGCTAGCAATGTTCTCTTTGATTTTAGATATTCCCTTATCTCGCCTTTGGGCAGCGATGATTTGATCCGTAAGAGTAGGTTTTGCTACCAAGGTGGAAAGAAAACCTTGAGGTACAATGTGAAGGTTAAGCTTCCGAAAGTCCTCATGGAGAAGCGGTTGACTTTGTTGTAACATCAGGTTGTTACAATAAGATTTACGACTTAGCGCATCAGCCATGACGTTGGCTTTCCCTGGGGTGTAGGTTATTCCTAAGTCGAAGTCTGTGATCAATTCAACCCAACGTCTTTGCCTGAGATTCAGATCCGGTTGGGTGTAAATGTACTTCAGACTTTGGTGATCAGTGAATATTTCGCAACGATTACCGAGGAGGTAATGCCGCCAGGTCTTAAGTGCATAGACTACGGCTGCAAGCTCTAGATCATGAGTAGGATAATTCTCCTCATGTGGGTGCAATTGCCGTGAAGCGTAGGCAATTACGTGTCGATCTTGCATAAGGATGCAACCTAGTCCTTGTCGCGAGGCGTCGCAGTAGATAACAAAGTCCTTGGAGAAGTCTGGCGGTACGAGTACGGGAGCAGAGGTCAGGCGTCTTTTCAGTTCCTGAAAGCTGTGCTCACATTGTGGAGTCCATTCGAACTTCTTATCTTTCTTGAGGAGTTCAGTTAGAGGTTTGGCAACCTTGGAGAAGTTCTCGACAAAGCGACGACAATAGCTCGCTAAGCCCAGAAAACTCCGAACTTGCTTGACCGATTCAGGTGGAGTCCAATTAAGGACGGCTTGAACTCGCTCAGGGTTAACAGCAATACCTTTACCAGATATTACATGACCTAGATAGGTCACTTCTGACAACCAGAATTCACATTTAGAAAATTTGGCATAAAGGCGATGCTCTCGAAGTTTCTTCAGCACTAGCCTTAGATGTTCGGCATGTTCTTCCTCGTTCTTGGAGTAGATGAGTATATCATCGAGGTAAACCACGACGAATTTATCCAAATACTCCATGAAGATTGAGTTCATTAAC
>NW_021206313.1:0-1333 GCF_002162155.2 Triticum dicoccoides
TGGTTCATCCAATGAGATCATCGTGGAACATGTGGGAGCCAACATGGGTATCCAGATCCCGCTGTTGGTTATTGACCGGAGAACGTCTCGGTCATGTCTGCATGTCTCCCGAACCCGTAGGGTCTACACACTTAAGGTTCGATGACGCTAGGGTTATAAAGGAAGCTTGTATGTGGTTACCGAATGTTGTTCGGAGTCCCGGATGAGATCCCGGACGTCACGAGGAGTTCCGGAATGGTCCGGAGGTAAAGATTTATATATGGGAAGTCCTGTTTTGGACACCGGAAGAGTTTCGGGGTTTATCGGTATTGTACCGGGACCACCGGGAGGGTCCCGGGGGTCCACCAAGTGGGGCCACCAACCCCGGAGGGCTGCATGGGCCATGTGTGGGAGGGAACCAGCCCCAGGTGGGCTGGTGCGCCCCCCACAAGGGGCCCAAGGCGCAGGGGAGAGTGTGAGGGGGCAAACCCTAGGGCAGATGGGCCCTAAGGCCCATGCTCCCTGCGCCTCCCCTCTCTCCCCCTCTGGCCGCCGCACCAGATGCCATCTGGAGGCTGGCCGCCGCCCCTTGGGGTGGGAAACCCTAAAGGGGGCGCAGCCCTCCCCTTCCCCTATATATATGAGGCCTAGGGGCTGCCCATAACACATGATTTGATCTCTCGTTGGTGCAGCCCTGCCCCTCTCCCTCCTCCTCCTCTCCCATGGTGCTTGGCGAAGCCCTGCGGGATTGCCACGCTCCTCCACCACCACCACGCCGTTGTGCTGCTGCTGGATGGAGTCTTCCTCAACCTCTCCCTCTCTCCTTGCTGGATCAAGGCGTGGGAGACGTCACCGGGCTGTACGTGTGTTGAACGCGGAGGTGCCATCCGTTCGGCACTTGGTCATCGGTGATTTGAATCACGACGAGTACGACTCCATCAACCCCGTTCACTTGAACGCTTCCGCTTAGCGATCTACAAGGGTATGTAGATGCACTCTCCTTCTACTCGTAGCTGGTTTCTCCATAGATAGATCTTGGTGACACGTAGGAAAATTTTGAATTTCTGCTATGTTCCCCAACAGTGGCATCATGAGCTAGGTCTATTGCGTAGATTCTTTGCACGAGTAGAACACAAAGTAGTTGTGGGCGTTGATGTTGTTCAATATGCTTACCGTTACTAGTCCAATCTTGTTTCGACGGTATTGTGGGATGAAGCGGCCCGGACCGACCTTACACGTACTCTTACGTGAGACAGGTTCCACCGATTGACATGCACTTGGTGCATAAGGTGGCTAGCGGGTGCCAGTCTCTCCCACTTTAGTCGGAACGGATTCGATGAAAAGGGTCCTTATG
>NW_021206314.1:0-908 GCF_002162155.2 Triticum dicoccoides
ATGCTAAGTATAGGTCATTTTAGAGCTATCCTAGGTTAAATATGTCATTTTTAAGCTAGCTAAGCATATTAAGTCATTTTGGAGGAAAAATGCTAAGTATAGGTCATTTTAGAGCTATCCTAGGTTAAATATGTCATTTTGGAGCTAATTAAGCTTATTATGTCATTTTTGAGCTAGCTAAGCATATTGAGTCATTTTGGAGGAAAAAATGCTAACTATGGGTCATTTTAGAGCTAGCCTAGGTTAAATAGGTCATTTTGGAGCTAAATATGGTTATTATGTCATTTTGGAGCTAGCTAAGCATATGAAGTCATTTAGGACCTAAAATATGTCATTTCTTAAGCATATTATATCATTTTAGAGATAGCTAAGCATATTAAGTCATTTTGGAGGAAACAATGCTAAGTGTAGGTCATTTTAGAGCTATCCTAGGTTAAATATGTTATTTTTAAGATAGCTAAGCATATTAAGTCATTTTGGGGGGAAAATGCTAAGTATAGGTCATTTTAGAGGTATCCTAGGTTAAATATGTCATTTTGGAGCTAATTAAGCTTATTATGTAATTTTTGAGCTAGCTAAGCATATTGAGTCATTTTGGAGGAAAAAATGCTAAGTATAGGTCATTTTAGAGCTAGCCTAGGTTAAATAGGTCATTTTGGAGCTAAGTAAGGTTATTATGTCATTTTGGAGCTAGCTAAGCATATGAAGTCATTTAGGACCTAAAATATGTCATTTCTTAAGCATATTATATCATTTTAGAGCTAGCTAAGCATATTTAGTCATTTTGGAGGAAAGGATGCTAAGTATAGGTCATTTTAGAGCTATCCTAGGTTAAATATGTCATTTTTAAGCTAGCTAAGCATATTAAGTCATTTTGGAGGAAAAATGCTAAGTATAGGTCATTTTAG
>NW_021206315.1:0-3157 GCF_002162155.2 Triticum dicoccoides
GAGAGAGGAGGGAGCGTTGGAGGAACTGAATGAAGACCAGTTTCATCGCGATGATGCTCATCGTGATGACCGCAGCTCTCTTCTATATGATGGTAGTTTAGATGATCGATATCGACTTGTAATGTGAAGACAAACTCGATACTCGCGATCTCAAGACTTGTAATGTTTTTTCTTTGTTTGGTCTTTTGAATTCGGAGACTAATATGATGAATTATATTCGGAGACTAATCTTCTATTGTATTCGATGAATCTGTTGTTGTTGTGTACTACTGTCTATATTCTGTCAAATAATATATTTTGTAACCTGTGCAAAAATCAGAAAAGTAAAAAAATAAAACCTAATATTCATACTAATGGCGCATCACTACAGAGTGCGCCATTAGTATGCCAAAGGATACTAATGGCGCATCACTACGGAGTGCGCCATTAGTATGCCAAAGTATACTAATGGCGCATCACCAAACAGTGCGGCATTAGTATTCCAAGTATACTAATGGCACATCCATCCGAAGTGCGCCATTAGTGTGCCAAAGCACATGGTTAAATATGGCCCCTGGGAGGCATACTAATGGCGCATGGTGTTATATACTAATGGCGCACTGCGTGGTGCACCATTAGTATACCAGATACTAATGGCGCACCAGTGATGCGCCATTAGTAGGCAAAACTGGTGCGCCATTAGTAGGCCTTTTCCTAGTAGTGCCAATCAGGGATTGAAATACTGAAAGGATGGTAGGAAAAATACCGTACCCTGTTTCCTTCATATCAATATCACCGATGACAACATTAGCGGACTTGCCGCTCTTCTCATGTTCGCGCTCCTCAAAGCGGTTAGGACACTTCAGAGCCCAGTGATTAGGATCACCGCAGACATGGCAAAGTCCCTTCCCCTTCTTATGAGAATTCTTCTTGAAGTTGATAGAATGTGATGGCTTGTTCTTTGTATCATACTTGCCTTTGCCCTGAGTTTTGTTCTTATTGTTTTTGAACTTGTTGGGCTGGGAGTTCTTCTTCTGTACCATGTGGGCACGAGAAGCTCCCTCAGCAACTCAAGCACGTGTGTCCTTTGCTCTCGCCTTCTCTTCAACATCAAGAGTACCAATGAGATCCGCAACGGAAAACTCCTGTCTCTTGTGTTTCAGGGAAGTATTAAAATTGTTCCACGAAGGTGGAAGTTTGGCAATGATGCCTCTGACAACAAATTTGTTCGTCAAGACACACTTGAAGTACTCAATTTCTTTTGCGAGCGACTGTATCTCATGAGCCTGTCGTACAACAGAGCGCTCATCAGTCATCTTGTAGTCACAGAATTGCTCCATGACGTACAACTCGCTGCCGGTGTCCGAGGCACCAAATTGGCCTCGAGCGCAGCCCACATGTCCTTGCCTTTTTCAAACGACATATACGAATCCACAATGGAATCATCCAGAACACTCAGAAGAGCACCTTTAAAGAGAGTATCGATCTCTTCAAAAGCTTCCAGTTATGTTGTATTAAGATCGCCCTTAGGCTTGCCCTTGGTGGCGTCATAGCAGCCCATGGACTGAAACCAGTAGACTGCTCTCGTGCGCCACCTCTCATATTGCGCCCCCTTAAAGGAGGGCGGCTTCAGATGCACAACAAAACCACTCGGAGTAAATTGCCTATAATTAGGTTTTTGGATTGTTGGAAATATGAGAAAGTTACTACAAGATTTAATCCGAATAATTAGAAGATAAATCATGACTTAAGTAGCAGAGATTAAACTAATCATGCGAACTAGCATAGCAGATGAACAGATCACATCTAGGGAACATACTAGAAACATGAATTCTACTACGATCTCGGACAGGAAGGATAGAATCACATACGGTGCAGCGGGAGCAGCACCGCCAGCGTTGACGTTGTCGCCCATGTCGTTGAGGATGAGGTTGCCGAGGTCGGGGAAGAAGTCGTTGTTCGCGAAGTCCTCGCTACCAGCAGTCGCGCGAGTCCGCTCCCCAAAAACCTGATCGCCCCTCTCCCGTATGGGATCACGAGAGGCGGGGTTCCGGAGGCCTGATGTCCCTTCTCCCGGTGCACGCCGAAAGGAGGGATGGAGAAGACTTGCTTGGCGGCGCAATGATCTGGAACGGTGGTGAGAAACTATACGAGGCGGCGGCGGCTAGGGTAGACGTCCGCCTGACTATATAGTGCGGGCCGGGCAGGTCGTGGGAGTAAACCCCACATCCGAGTCCTCACGATCCAAAAGAATCGGAAACAGTTCATTAATTAATGCGTCCGTTAATTATTAATTAATGACTCATTAATTTTCCTGAGCAGCAAAAATATAGACAACGTGCATAGCTCTGTCCTCGGCTCGGCTCAATCCCGTAACCCGCGGCGCGTCGTGACGAGGCGAGGTGAGCGAGGAGGAGGAGCGCGCGTGTAAGTCTCCTCTTCTCATGCTCATACAAGTGGTAGAAGAGCTCACCTTATAAAGAGGTGCAACTCTCTCTCAACTTCCGGGGTGGGACTAAACTTTAGCCTCACTCACTCCACTCACATGTGTGCATGAATGGGCCAAGAGAATTTCAAAATTTTACTTGGGCTTTGGGCCAAAGGCCTACTAGCAAAATTCCAGCAACTTCTGCAGCAGCTCGAGGACGAGGAACTCGGGGTCGGGAGGAGGAGCTCGAGGACCTGCCTCCAGGACATGAGCACGCTGCCGGAGCTGGCAAGTCGCGGGATTTGCAGAAAAGGGAATCGCTTCCCTCCTGATTTCCTGGTGCGGACGAAGAGAAGCGGCGAGACGATGGGGAGAAGGCGTTCGGTGCGTGCCAAGGCGATGGAGCAGGCAGCGACGCGATGGAGCAGGCGGCCGGCACATGGGGCGGCGACGGAGCAGTGAAGCGGTCGGAGTGAGAACTGCATAGTTTGTTGGAAGAAAGGGGAGGTGCTTTTCGCAAAATGTTGTCGGAGAGAACTTTTCCTAGACGGAAGGAGTACTAATGATACTCTCCTGCTACCTTGGTACTTTAGTATGGTACGACTTTGCTGAAAAAGCCATTGTTTGTAGTACTAAAAAATTATAGGAATAGGATCCGCTGACATCAATTTACTACTTTGGATTAATTATTGTCCGAGGACCATCTAAAGATAGATTTCCAAATACTGAAGGCGAGTTAGTCTATTCATT
>NW_021206316.1:0-1160 GCF_002162155.2 Triticum dicoccoides
TAACATCCATTCAAATTAAACTCACCGTGGTCTCAGGAGCAATCTCTGGATCAATTGCTATGGAGCCACGGGACCTCCCGCCACCAGATATCATCACCTGCTCTGGATCAATGGGAATCTGGCTCGGGTTAAAGTCCTCCCCTTTCCTCGCCTTCCCCTTGACTTTCTTGTAAGAGCCAGTGTGGGCCATGGCATACAGGTCGTACCCCTCTGGCACCTTATCCGTCTTATTGTAGCATGCCTGAAAGAGAGAAACAAAGTAAATTAGTAATTAAAGGGCTCAAGCTAGCATGATGAATGAATTGCATTAATCATGAAGCAAACCACATACCCAGTTTCGCCCGAACTGATATAAGCTGGAGCTACCTTGATGGTCTGGCACACCTTCAATTTGGGCACGTTTGTCCTTGGCCTTAGTCGGCTCCCCTTCCATATTTCAACACATGCCATGACAAAGAGTAAACGAAATTAGTACAACAAAAAAAAAATACAGACATGAATAATAACATGTATATCACTTAAGTGTATCATCATCAAGTACAACATAAAAAAATTGAATACCTGACACTACTAATAATCTCGATCAGTATCATCAATAAATGCATAATCATCATCATCACTATAATCAATGACGGGCTCATAGGGTTCAGTGGCATCAACATGTGGAAGGCCACCTTGACGTAATCGGTCAAGCATTGACAGGTCATCCGCAGCAGTAACCTCTTCTTGTTCCGGCTCTTCTTGTTCCTCCTCTGGGGTGATGTCGGATTCACTGTCGCTGTCTACTTCAATGTTTTGGGGTGAAGTATAGCGGTTCTTGAAACACTTTTTGGAAATACGTGTCTCTTGGAAGAATTCTCCTTCATATGTGTCTGGGTTAATGTGAGGTTCATAATCCTCTTCCTTTGGGGGAGAAAGTCTAGCACGTGGTGGCACTTCATAAACGACATCCGAACCTTTCATATTTGGATTAGTTTGGCAGGCCCATGGTAGATAGAATACTTGGGTCGCCTGTTGAGCCGTACTATAGACATCAGGAACATCTAAATGGGTGCTTTGGTTGATTTCAACTAGCCCTATATGTTCATGAGTCCTTCTAGTCTCATTTGGCTGAAACCAATAACATTTGAAGACTACGACACTCGGTGGGTTTTCACCGT
>NW_021206317.1:0-1469 GCF_002162155.2 Triticum dicoccoides
ATATAAAGAACGCCGGAATCGGAGTTACGGTTTGGAAATGGCAAGCGTTTCAAAAATTGACACAGGTCTGCGATTTACAGCAAGTAGGCATCTAAATGCAATGAGATGAACATGCTACAGCCACCAAACATGACAACAAAATACATGGCAGGGATTCACACAAGATGATTAACAAAAGTCTAGCACTGAGCTACGGCCAAATCATCCATTATGAGGTTCAAACAAGCATGGCAAAAACGCAAATGCAAAACAGATCTCAGACTTAGTGAAATTAACACTTGTCTGAAATTTCAGATCATGAAGCCCTCTTCGGAGCATCAAAACAACATGCTACAGGACCTGAACATGACAAAGAAAGACATGGCATGGAGATACTCAACAAGCTTAACAAAAGTCCCTTAGTGAACTTGAGCCAAAAGGGATCTCAAAATATACTAACAAGCACACGAACATAGCAAAAACACAATCAGTTTTCAGACTTTGTGAAAACTGGGACATGCTGAAATATAACTCACGAAGGCATGTTTACGAGCTCGATGCACTCACCACAGAGCAAGTCATGGCAAGACAAGCATACAACCATAAATAAGTCACAAAATACAAGCTATACATGTCAAGAACAATGGCATACCATGCACGGATCAACTACAATAGGATCGGCAAAATCGCAAACAAGTTGACGATCTGCCCAGATTCGCAACGAAGCAAAAGTAGAGCTCGATTGACTCAAGCTAGGTTGCTCCATAAATGCAAAAAAAGACATGGATGGATAGAGCACTACAAGATTAACAAAACTCCTTTACTGATCATCCTCACAAGAGGCACAGATCACTAGGAAACAACATGTACATATGGCATCATGAACTAAATAATCCCAGACTTAGTGAAAACTACTAAGTCTCTGAAAACAGATTCACCGGGTGCCTCACTTTGCAAGCTTGCACAAGTCACCACACACATCACAAAAATGCATAGGTTGCACCTCTGGAAAGAAGAAAAAATCCTTAACAAAACATATGAAGGACTCATAGGCATATCATGCACACAACAATCATGGCAAAAATGACAAAAGTCTAAGATGAACTAGCAGATCTGACAATTAACTCACAAAGCCTCCTTCTAACAGCATTTCAGGCATCAATATGAACTCAAATGGAAATGATTCAATGGAATGAAATGATGTACTCGTCGAGGTGAACATTTTGATATACTATATGTCCAAAACGGAGCTACGGATGCAAAGTTACGGGGCCTCGAACAGGAGCATATGGAGTAAAAAAATCTAGGGACTTAGCAAAAAAACAACCTCTGGATCTGGATCTAGGGTTCGCACGGAAACCGAGGCGCGGCGCTGCACTGTTCACGGGAGGCGGGTCCGAGGTCGCCGGCGTCGGGGTCTCGCCGGAGAGGAGGTAGGTCGGCCGGAGCGGTCGGGGCGGCGGCGGCGGCGTCTTCCGGCGGGAGCGGCG
>NW_021206318.1:0-940 GCF_002162155.2 Triticum dicoccoides
ATGGCCCAAAGAATTTGTTATACATTCTGATCATGAATCATTGAAACATATTAAAAGTCAAGCTAAACTGAATCGTAGACATGCTAAATGGGTTGAATTCATTGAGACTTTCCCTTATGTCATTAAACACAAGAAGGGAAAAGAAAATGTTATTGCTGATGCTTTGTCTCGTCGCTATACTATGCTTTCACAACTTGACTTCAAAATATTTGGTTTGGAGACCATCAAAGATCAATATGTGCATGATGCTGATTTTAAAGATGTAATGCATAATTGTAAAGAAGGAAGAATGTGGAACAAGTTTGTTGTTAATGATGGATTTGTGTTTCGTGCTAACAAGCTATGCATTCCAGCTAGCTCCGTTCGTCTTTTGTTGTTGCAGGAGGCGCATGGAGGAGGATTAATGGGACACTTTGGCGTGAAGAAGACGGAGGACGTACTTGCTACACATTTCTTTTGGCCAAAGATGAGACTGGATGTTGAGCGTTTTGTTGCTCGCTGCACTACATGTCAAAAAGCTAAGTCACGCCTCAATCCTCATGGTTTATATATGCCTTTGCCTGTACCTAGTGTTCCTTGGGAGGATATATCTATGGACTTTGTTTTAGGTTTACCTTGAACAAAGAAGGGGAGGGATAGCATATTTGTTGTCGTGGATAGATTCTCGAAAATGGCACACTTTATACCATGTCATAAAAGCGATGATGCTGTTAATGTTGCTGATTTGTTCTTTCGTGAAATTATTCGCTTGCATGGTGTGCCAAATACTATTGTTTCAGATCGTGATACTAAATTTCTTAGCCACTTTTGGAGATGTTTATGGGCTAAGTTGGGGACTAAACTGCTTTTTAGTACTACTTGTCACCCCCAAACTGATGGACAAACTGAAGTAGTCAATAGAACGTTGTCTACTATGCTTAGGGCTGTTTTGAAGAATAAT
>NW_021206319.1:0-1676 GCF_002162155.2 Triticum dicoccoides
CATCATGGCTACACACACGGTTGATGCGTTTTAATCCGGATCTGGTGTCAAGTTATCTACAACCGGATATTAACAAATTTCCATCTGCCGCATAACCACGAGCACGGCTCTCGAAAGTTTATACCCTGCAGGGGTGTCCCAACTTCCCCCATCACAAGCTCTCATGGTCAACGAAGGATATTCCTTCTCCCAGGAAGACCCGATCAGTCTCGGAATCCTGGTTACAAGACATTTCGAACAATGGTAAAACAAGACCAGCAAGACCGCCCGATGTGTCGACAATCCCGATAGGAGTCGCATGTACCTCGTTCTCAGGACACACCGGATAAGCTAAGCGTACAGGTACCGACGTAACCCAAATTGCCAAGGGATGGTCCCGCACGGTGCTCTAGTTTGGACCAACACTTAGACAAGCATTGGCCCTGGGGGGGGGGCTAAAATAAAGATGACCCTTGGGTTAATTACTCCCAAGGGAAAGGTATAGGTGGTAGGCAAATGGTAAAACCAATGTTGGGCCTTGCTGGAGGAGTTTTATTCAAGGCGAACTGTCAAGGGGGTCCCATAAATCACCCAACCGCGTTAGGGATGCAAAATCCGGGAACATAATACTGACATGATGGAAACTAGGGCGACAAGAGTGGAACAAAACACCAGGCATAAGGCCGAGCCTTCCACCCTTTACCAAAAATATAGATGCATTAATAATATAAGAGATATTGTGATATCCCAACATAATCTTGTCCATCATGGAGCAATCTTCAACTTCACCTGCAACTAACAACGCTATAAGAGGGGCTGAGCAAAGCGGTAACATAGCCAAACAACGGTTTGCTAGGAAGGGTGAAAAAGGTTAGAGGCTGGCATGGCAAATTGGGAGGCTTGAAGAACAAGTGATAGGTAGCGCAACATAGCGATAGAACGAAGCAACTAGCATAGCAATGATAGTAGTGAGATCTAGGGTAGCAGTCATCTTGCCTGAAATCCCGCAAGGAAGAAGAACGAGTCCATGAAGAAGAAGCCGCAAAGACGAACCAAGCGTAGTTGAACGAATCCTCACGATCGCACGAAACAGGAACTATCGAGAAGAAGTACACAACATGGTAAACACACCACACATGGACATGACATGATGCTCAGCCAAGTATGATGCATGACAAAGGCTACATGAAGCTACTCATGGCAAGAGATGATGTAAACAAGAGCAACACATCAAGGCAAGTTTAAATGAGGCCGGAAACAACATATAACAATTCCGGTAAGTCCTCATATGCAAATTTAGAAATTGGTCCAGATCTGAATAAACCTTATGTTCAAGTTGTTAAACAGGAAGTTAAGATGCACCAAGATGATCTACACGAGATTTTAGTCAAGTTACATATAAAGTTCATTTAATTCGGAGCTACGGCCTAGAAGATATGAGCAAAACAAGTTAAACATGACATTGATGCAAAATGCATACAAACATCAAGAAAACACTCTCAAAACATGTATGCAACATGATAACATGAAAGTACATGCAAAACTAAGCAAGTTTCATATAGAGCACACTCAAAACGGAGCAACGGTTCAACACATACACTCTATACAAGTTTAAAGGACAAGCTGTCCAAAAACAACAATTAGGCATATATCAAGCATCAAAACAATATACTACAACATCTCAATGTAAGAAAAAA
>NW_021206320.1:0-915 GCF_002162155.2 Triticum dicoccoides
GTCAGCAAGTCAAAGGCGTCGACCAGGTCAAACCTGACCAGTGGGGTCCACTGGTCAGTGACCCAGTTAACTAACCAAGTTAGTTAGCCCTAACTAACTTAGTTAGCCGGGCGGGGCCCGCATGTCAGTGGCTCACCTAATTAACTAAGTTAGTTAACACTAACTAACCTAGCACTAACTAAGCAGGCGCCTGGGCCCACACGTCAGGGGGTCAAACCCCGGGTCAAACCCGCCGGAGTTGACCCGCGGCTTGTCGCCGGCGACGCCAGCAACGGCGGAGGGCGTCGGAAACGCTGCTCCGGCCACGGTTTGATGCGCGGGTGGGTGCTACGAGTAGCTGGCGATGTGGCGCATCCAACGGTGGCGGTGTTTGGTGCTGGGGTGGCCGGAGTTAACAGCGGCGAGCTCTTTTGCGGCCGCCAGAGTTCGGCTATCGACGGGAACTATGCCACAGAGCACGGGAGGAGCAGCAGTTGGGTGATTTGAGCTCCTTCGGATGCGCTGAGCGCGTTGGCGGGCTCATAAGCAAGGGTGACGGCTGTGGCCGCGACGGCGCCATGGCCGGCGGCGAGGGATTCTCGGGCAAGGTGGTGGGGCTAGCTAGAGAGGAAGGTGGGGCACGGGGAGAGGGGGAATCGGGTCGAGGGCTCACCGCGGAGCTGCAGGGAGGGTTAGTGGGCTCGGGGGCGCGCCGGAGTGGCCGAATCGACGGAGAAGATCCTCGGCGGCCGGCGAGGGGGAAAACGTCGGGGGCGGCGTTCCGGGGCTCTTCTGGTCGCGTGAGACGACGAGGAGGACGAGGGAGGACCGGCGGGGCTCTGGGAGGCGTCGGGGAGACGAGACGGTGGCTGTGGACGCGCGAGCGCTGGTCGGCGGCGACGGCCTCCATTCGGTCGCGGGAGGGGAAACAGAGGA
>NW_021206321.1:0-1540 GCF_002162155.2 Triticum dicoccoides
TGCAGCAAGGCCAACCACTTCTCCATGAGGAATTCTGTAAGCTTAATCTTCACATTGCTCCTCACGGGTTCCTTTCTACCCTGGTGGCGAAACCTGATCTTAAGGATCAGATTATCGCAGCTCAAAAGCAAGACACAGGAATTTCCCGGATCAAGAGAAACATTAAGAAGGGAGTTGGTGGATGTTTCACTATGGATGATCGTGGTGTTGTTTTCTTTGAGAATCGCTTGGTGGTTCCCAAGAATCAACATCTTCGACAACTGATTCTTAAGGAGGCGCATGAATCTCCTCTCACGATTCATCCCGGTAGTACTAAGATGTATCAGGACCTACGCCAGAGGTTCTGGTGGACTAGGATGAAGAGAGAAATCGCTCAGTTTATTGCTAACTGTGACGTTTGTCGTCGCGTTAAGGCAGAGCATCAAAGGCCTGCTGGCACCCTTCAGCCTTTAGCTATTCCTGAGTGGAAATGGGATAAAGTTGGTATGGACTTCATTACCGGCTTTCCCAGGACCAAGAAAGGGAATAACGCTATCTTCGTAGTCTTATATCGTCTTTCCAAAGTGGCTCACTTCCTTCCTGTTCGGGAAAGTATCACTGCTGGTCAGCTTGCTGACTTATATATTTCTCGAATAGTGTCACTCCATGGTGTTCCACTAGAGATCAATTCAGACCGTGGCAGTCTTTTCACTTCTCATTTCTGGGAGAGTTTCCAAACTGCCATGGGAACCCATCTTTCTTTCAGTACCGCTTTCCACCCTCAATCAAGTGGTCAGGTGGAACGGGTCAATCAAATTCTCGAAGACATGCTCAGAGCTTGCTTTATCTCATTCGGTATGGATTGGGAGAAATGTCTTCCTTTTGCCGAGTTTGCTTATAACAATAGCTACCAATCCAGCCTCAAGAAAGCTCCTTTTGAGGTTCTCTATGGACGAAGATGTCGAACACCTTTGAACTGGTCAGAAACCGGTGAAAGACAATTCTTTGGACCAGACATGATCTAGGAGGCAGAAGAGCAAGTTCGCATCATTCGTGAGAATTTGAAAACAGCCCAGTCTCGTCAGAAAAGCCAGTACAATCGTCATCATAAGGATATGACTTATGAAATTGGCGACCAAGCTTACCTTCGGGTTACTCCTTTGAAGGGTACCCATCGTTTCGGTATCAAGGGCAAGTTGGCTCCTCGTTACATTGGTCCCTTTCGCATTCTCGCCAAACGAGGAGAGGTTGCCTACCAGTTGGAACTACCCCCACATCTTTCTCGAGTTCATGATGTCTTCCACGTCTCTCAACTCAGGCGTTGCTTCTCGGATCCTATCCGTGGAGTGGACCACGAAACGCTTGATCTCCAAGATAACCTCACATACCGAGAGTACCCGGTTCGCATTCTTGATCAAGCAGAGCGTGTCACTCGACGTCAGAACATCAAGTTTCTCAAAGTTCAGTGGTCTCATCATTCCGAGAGAGAAGCTACTTGGGAGCGAGAAGATCGTCTTCGACTGGAGTACCCCACTTTCTTTCCGTCGACCCCTGAATCTCG
>NW_021206322.1:0-559 GCF_002162155.2 Triticum dicoccoides
CACCCGGTTGTGTTAGGTCAGCCCGCCGGAAGACTATGGAGGAACATCCGGGCCAGACCCACGGCAAGATCCCCTCCGTGTAGACCCGACGCGTCCGTTTCCCCCCTCCAGGTGCCGGCGGCCGTGCCGTCCGTGAGGGGGGGGCACACCCCGGAGACGCGTGCCGCCTCTTCGGACATGCCACCACACCACCCCGCATGTATGAGGGGCCGGTGCGACGCTCGAGTGGCATTGCTACCCCCCAGGGCCCCCGTCCCGCCTAATACTGTAGTGTTTGACCATGGGATCTAGCCCTTTGACTTTGCACGGACGGGCTTTGAGCAGTGGAGCAATCCACCTAGTTGTGTTAGGTCAGTCCATAGGAACACTTTGGAGCAACATCCGGGCCAGACCTACGGCAAGATCCCCTCCGTGTAGACCCGACGCGTCCATTTCCCCCCTCCAGGTGCCGGCGGCGGCGCCGTCCCTGAAGGGGGGCACACCCCAGAGACGCGTGCTGCCTCTTTGGACATGCCACCACACCACCCCGCATGTATGAGGGCCCGGTGCGATGCTCCGG
>NW_021206323.1:0-899 GCF_002162155.2 Triticum dicoccoides
GTTGGCCTGAAGCTAAGCAACGTGCAGGTGAGCATTGCGCCTCTCTTTTATTTTGGCATGGTATCATCATAATAGTTGTGGAGAAAGTTTTCACTTTTTGTTGTAACTAGAAACAAAATAAAATAAATAAAGCAAGAAAGAAAACAAAAAAACCCTACCATGGGCCAGGATTTTATTTTGCCTAGAGGCAGTTACCCTACCATGGGAAAGAAAACAAATAGTTGTGGAGAAAGTTTTCACTTTTATTTTGGCCTGAATACGACTAGAAACCCTACCATGGGCCAGGATTCAGGCCCGCAGAAGGCCCAACAGGCCCACAAGCAAAGCAGTGTCAGATTAGGCCCATAGGCCTGCAATTTAGAGGAGTTCGAGTGGGAAGAGGCAGCGGAGCTTATAAACAGGTGCGGGGTGCTCTCAACTAGCGAGGTGGGACTAAACTCCCACCACCACGCCGCTGTGCAAGGCCGTTGGTCCCAGTTGGACGCACGAACCGGGACCAATGCCACCCTTTGGTCCCGGTTCGTGGCACCAACCGGGATCAATGACACCCTTTAGTCCCGGTTCGTGCCACTAACCGGGACCAAAGGCCACCGCTTCCCGCCCTTTGGGCCGCTGAAATAGGCCTTTGGTCCCGGTTGGCGGCTCCAACCGGGACTAAAGGGGGCATTGGTCCCGGTTGGTCTCACGAACCGGGACCAATGCTTTGCCTATATAAGCAGCACTCCTGAAAACTTGGTTCAATTCCTTCTTCCCCGTGCCCGACGCCGCCAGGCTGCCCGTCTCCATCGCCGTCGCCGTTGTCGCCGTCGCCCCGCGCCGTCCCGTGCCGCCCCGCGCCGTCGTCGCCGCCCCATGCCATCGTCGCCCCGCGTCGTCGACGCCCCGCCCCGACGCCGTAC
>NW_021206324.1:0-127631 GCF_002162155.2 Triticum dicoccoides
GTACTTTCGTTTCTTGGTAATGATTCTAATGTTCATGAGAATATGATGCTGCCTAAATTGGATACATTTGTTTTGCTTACAAATGAAGGGCCTAGCTTGGAGAAGGATGAACATTGGAGCAAGAACAAGCATGGAGATGATGGCATGCGCAAGGGAAACAAGAACGGAGTGACAAGTGATGATTTCAGGACTTTGAAGCCACCATAATGGGTGCATGAAGCCTTGGACGAAATATACAAGATGCCACTTCATAAATTTCGTCCCGAGGCTATTTTAGGTGCTGCGTCACCTTATTATTGGGCCAGGCCCATGTAATTTCGAAATACATAAGTATAGGCTATTTTTAGAGTCCGTATGTGTGGGGAAATAAGAGATAGGGTTGATTTCGGACCCCTCCACCAAGGGCCACGAAATTCCCCCCTCTTCCTCCATATATACAGCCCTTAGGGCATCGTTTAGACTTTGGGGATTTGTTTAGTTAAAAGTTAGCCATTGCAACTTCGTGTACTTCGTTTGTGTCCAACGACCAGACCAAGACCGCTTACGGATCCCCACCTTTATCAATACTTCATATATACTCGTAATATTCAGATTGCTTTTATCATATTCTTGCTTGTTCTTCGATTGCTTGCAGGAATAGACCTTCGTGGTCAGGTTGATTGTGCTCCGGCGTGGTCAATAACCTCTCGGAGTTGGTTTAGCGATTGCTAAGGCGCAACGTCATGCACGTTTGTAGTCGGATCGTCAAAGTCGTCTCCACCAAATCGATAGTTATCATCTCATCGAAAGATCGGGACACCCTCGCCTCTATCACCTCTCAATGAGCTTACAAAGAAAGATGTGCCTTTTCTTTGGGGTACCGCACAGGAAGAAGCCTTCTCGGTATTAAAAGATAAGTTGACACATGCTCCTTTACTCCAACTTCCTGATTTTAATAAGACTTTTGAGCTTGAATGTGATGCTAGTGGAATTGGATTAGGCGGTGTGTTATTACAAGATGGCAAACCTGTTGCATACTTTTCTGAAAAATTGAGTGGGCCTAGTCTGAATTATTCTACTTATGATAAAGAATTATATGCTCTTGTTCGGACTTTAGAAACATGGCAACATTATTTATGGCCCAAAGAATTTGTTATACATTCTGATCATGAATCTTTGAAACATATTAAAAGTCAAGCTAAACTGAATCGTAGACATGCTAAATGGGTTGAATTCATTGAGACTTTTCCTTATGTCATTAAACACAAGAAGGGAAAAGAAAATGTTGTTGCTGATGCATTGTCTCGCCGCTATACTATGCTTTCACAACTTGACTTCAAAATATTTGGTTTGGAGACCATCAAAGATCAATATGTGCATGATGCTGATTTTAAAGATGTAATGCAGAATTGTAAAGAAGGAAGAATGTGGAACAAGTTTGTCGTTAACGATGGATTTGTGTTTCGTGCTAACAAGCTATGCATTCCAGCTAGCTCCGTTCGTCTTTTGTTGTTGCAGGAGGCGCATGGAGGAGGATTAATGGGACACTTTGGCGTGAAGAAGACGGAGGACGTACTTGCTACACATTTCTTTTGGCCAAAGATGAGACGGGATGTTGAGCGTTTTATTGCTCGATGCACTACATGTCAAAAAGCTAAGTCACGACTCAATCCTCATGGTTTATATATGCCTTTGCCTGTACCTAGTGTTCCTTGGGAGGATATATCTATGGACTTTGTTTTAGGTTTACCTCGAACAAAGAAGGGGAGGATATATCTATGGACACCATGTCATAAAAGCGATGATGCTGTTAATGTTGCTGATTTGTTCTTTCGTGAAATTATTCGCTTGCATGGTGTGCCAAATACTATTGTTTCAGATCGTGATACTAAATTTCTTAGCCACTTTTGGAGATGTTTATGGGCTAAGTTGGGGACTAAACTGCTTTTTAGTACTACTTGTCACCCCCAAACTGATGGACAAACTAAAGTAGTCAATAGAACGTTGTCTACTATGCTTAGGGCTGTTTTGAAGAATAATAAGAAAATGTGGGAGGAATGTTTGCCTCATATTGAATTTGCTTATAATCGTTCATTGCATTCTACTACTAAGATGTGCCCTTTTGAAGTTGTGTATGGTTTCCTACCTCGTGCACCTATTGATTTGTTGCCTCTTCCATCTTCGGAGAAGGTTAATTTTGATGCTAAACAACGTGCTGAATTGATTTTAAAAATGCATGAGTTAACTAAGGAAAACATTGAGCGTATGAATGCTAAATATAAACTTGCTGGAGATAAGGGTAGAAAACATGTTGTGTTTGCACCTGGAGATCTTGTTTGGTTACATTTGCGTAAGGATAGATTTCCTGATTTGCGCAAATCAAAGCTAATGCCACGTGCTGATGGTCCCTTTAAGGTGTTAGAGAAAATAAATGATAATGCATATAAACTTGAGCTGCCTGCAGATTTTGGGGTTAGTCCCACTTTTAACATTGCAGATTTGAAGCCTTATTTGGGTGAGGAAGATGAGTTTCCGTCGAGGATGACTTCATTTCAAGAAGGGGAGGATGATGAGGACATCAATACCATTGTTACACCCACAGCCCCTACTGCTACATATACGGGACCAATTACTAGAGCTCGCGCACACCAATTAAATTATCAGGTACTTCGTTTCTTGGTAATGATTCTAATGTTCATGAGAATATGATGCTGCCTAAATTGGATACATTTGTTTTGCTTACAAATGAAGGGCCTAGCTTGGAGAAGGATGAACATTGGAGCAAGAACAAGCATGGAGATGATGCCATGCGCAAGGGGAACAAGAACGGAGTTACAAGTGATGATTTCAGGACTTTGAAGCCACCATAATGGGTGCATGAAGCCTTGGACGAAATATACAAGATGCCACTTCATAAATTTCGTCTCGAGGCTATTATAGGTGCTGCGTCACCTTTTTATTGGGCCAGGCCCACGTAATTTCGAAATACATAAGTATAGGCTATTTTTAGAGTCCGTATATGTGGGGAAACAAGAGATAGGGTTGATTTCGGACCCCTCCACCAAGGGCCACGAAATTCCCCCTCTCTTCCTCCATATATACAGCCCTTAGGGCACCGTTTCGACTTTGGGTTTTGTTTAGATTAAAAGTTCGCCATAGCTGCAACTTCGCGTACTTCGTTTGTGTTCAACGACCAGACAAAGGCGTCACAGAACCCCACCTTGATCAATAAAGCTTTCATCTTATATTCGCAATATCCAGATTGCAATCTCAGTTTCTTGCTTGTTCTTCGTTTGCTCGCAGGAAACAGACCCTCGTGGTCAGGTTGATCGTGCTCCGGCGTGGTCACTAACCTCTCGGAGTTGGTTTAGCGATTGCTAAGGCGCGACGTCCTCACACGTTCGTAGTCGGATCGTCAAAGTCGACTGCCACCAAAGCGATATCCATCATCTCATCGAAAGACGGGACACCTTTGCCTCTATCATCAATTTTTCAAAAAAGTATGCAACAGGTTTTCCATCTTGTAATAACACACCTCCTAATCCAATTCCACTAGCATCACATTCAAGCTCAAAAGTCTTATTAAAATTAGGAAGTTGGAGTAAAGGAGCATGTGTCAACTTATCTTTCAATACCGTGAAGGCTTCTTCCTGTGCGGTACCCCAAACAAAAGGCACATCCTTCTTTGTAAGCTCGTTGAGAGGTGCAGCAATGGTGCTGAAATCTCTCACAAAACGCCTATAGAAACCAGCGAGGCCAAGGAAACTCCTCACTTGTGTGACCGTTTTGGGCTGCGGCCAACTCTCAATAGCTTCAATCTTGGCTTTATCAACTTCAATTCCCTCTGGAGTAACAACATAGCCAAGAAAAGATACTCGGTCGGTGCAAAAGGTGCACTTCCCAAGGTTTCCAAACAAACGTGCATCACGTAGAGCAATAAAAACAGCACGTAAATGTTCCAAATGTTCCTCCAAAGATTTGCTATAAATCAATATGTCATCAAAGTAAACTACCACAAATCGTCCAATGAAAGCACGTAAAACTTCGTTCATTAACCTCATGAAAGTACTAGGTGCATTAGTTAACCCAAAAGGCATGACTAACCACTCATATAATCCAAACTTAGTTTTAAATGCTGTTTTCCATTCATCACCCAATTTCATACGAATTTGATGGTATCCACTACGCAAATCAACTTTGGAGAATATTGTAGAGCCACTCAATTCATCAAGCATATCATCTAGCCTAGGAATAGGATGACGATAACGAATAGTAATATTATTAATGCCTCTACAATCAACGCACATACGCGACGTACCATCCTTTTTCGGCACTAAAATGATAGGAACCGCACAAGGACTAAGGGATTCGCGTATATAACCTTTGTCGAGCAGTTCTTGTACTTGACGCATAATCTCCTTCGTCTCCTCTGGATTGGTACGGTATGGTGCACGGTTGGGTAGCGAAGCACCAGGAATTAAGTCAATTTGATGCTCAATCCTTTGAATAGGTGGTAATCCCGGTGGCACGTCTTGTGGAAAGACGTCAGCGAACTCCTGCAAAATGTTAGTGACAGCAGGGGGCAAAGAGGAAGGCACGTCCTCGAATGAAAATAATGCCTCTTTGCACACAAAAGCATAGCAAACAGATTTGCTGAAATCTAGCTCATCAATATCAGATTTGGTGGCAAGTAAACATGCACTTTTCAATTTAATTTTAGAAACAACAGTAGATGGTTTATTATTAGGCTTCATTTGGTGCTCAAATTCTTTTGCCACAATATGATTTTCACTCTTATTTGTCTCCTGTTTTGCTTTATTAGCTCTATTAATATCATCTTTCAAAATGGAATCAGGAGTCATAGGAAGCAAAGTAATATTTTTATCGTTATGAACAAGAGTATACTGATTGTTTCTACCATGGTGTACAGAATTTTTATCAAATTGCCATGGTCTACCAAGTAATAAGGAACATGCTTGCATAGGTACCACATCACAATCAACATAATCAGCATATGTAGAGATACTAAAATGCACACGAACAGTATGTGTTACCTTAACCTTGCCGCTGTTGTTGAACCATTGGATGTAGTAAGGATGTGGATGTGGTCTTGTGGTGAGAGATAGCTTCTCCACCATCTCCATGCTAGCCAAGTTATTGTAGCTCCCTCCATCTATGATCACGCGAACAGAACGTTCCTTCACAACTCCCTTTGTATGGAACAAATTATGCCTCTGATTTTGCTCAGCTTGTGTAACCTGCACACTCAAAATACGTTGAGAAACTAAACATTCATACCTGTCAGCATCTTCAGGAGCCATGTATTGCGTCTCATGATCAGAATCGTCTCCAGTGTGTTCGTCACGTGTAATAAGAGCCAAAGTCTCCTCATCATAGTCACTAGCGGACTCATACCCACCATCCTCAGTAACAATCATCACACGCTTAGATGGGCATTCTCTCGCATAATGACCTCCACCCTTGCAACGTCGACAAATAATATCATGTGTTTGCCCTGTTGATGCCATGGATGAAGAAGAGCTCTTTGCAGGCCCAGAAGGTGTGCTCTTGGCAGATAGTGGTGATTGTGCCTGCTTTATTGTATCACGGTTGGAGGTGGCAGCCGACGGAGGCGCCGGTGTAGCAGAACGTGTGGAAGTAGATGATGCACGTGGTGTCCATGATGAAGGTCGACCTACAGAAAAGTTAGTCCGCGCCAATGCATGTCGATCCTGCACTTCACGTTCAGCTTTACAAGCAAGATGGAATAAACGAGTGATATTAGTATACTCCTTATACTCTAGAATCATTTGAATCTCTCTATTTAATCCACCCATAAAACGTGCAAGCATAGCTTCATTCTCCTCAACAATACCACATCTAATCATGCCAGTTTGTAATTCCTGATAATATTCTTCTACAGAATTTTTTCCCTGTCTTAAGCGCTGCAATTTTTGAAGTAATTCACATTGATAATATGGTGGAACCCAACGAGTACGCATAGCAGTTTTCAAAGCAGCCCAAGTAGCCGGAATAGGATATAATCTACAATGCTCAGACCACCAAACACATGCAAAACTAGTGAAAGTACAAACAGCAGCAGGAACACGTCTCTCCTCGGGATATTGTAAACATGTAAATGTTGTTCAGTTTCTAACTCCCAATTAAGATATATATCAGGAACATATCTACCCTCAAATGGTGGAATATTCAATTTTAGTTTAGGGAGATGGTCATGATCTCGTACCTGAGGGTGAGCCCTACCATTGCCATTATTTGCATGTGGACGACCTGGTGGTTGCTGTGCTGGTGGTGGCACGTATTTCTAATTTTGATGAACCTCATCCTCATAATCTCCCACATGATTCCTCCACATCAGCAGTAGGAGCCACAAAAGTATCTACAGCAGCACCAGCAGTTTGGCCCGACTGAAGAGGGACACGGCTCGCTCGGCGGAGGGCTGTTTCCCGATGTGGACGTAGTCGGTGTTGTTGCTGTTGTTGCAGAGGTGCGGCAGGAGCAGCCGGTGGTGGTGGTGGAAAACGCGAAAGCAATTCAGCAAACTTGTTATCGAGCTTTGTTTCAAACGTCTTCTCCATGCCATCTATCTTCTCCATGGCCTCTTCAAATCTGTTTATCACATCTTGCACCTATACACTCATCATTTGCTGAAACGTATCATGGAGCTCCTTGTTCGTCAAGTTCTCCCAGTCAGTCTCGTCGGATTGTGATCCTGGCATGGTTAGCAGCAATAGAAACACACAAGAATATGATCCTACAGACTACTAACAAGTGGTGGTGGTGGCGGGTGTCACAAATCCGTCAGGCAAATCTCAAATTCTTACCAGTTCTTACCCAGCAGCAGGCGGTGATCGGCAACCGTTATAGTCAAAACTCTCAAAAGCTTGGATAGAGCGATTGCCAGGGAGAGTCAAACGCACGACGTAGATGTATGTGGAGCTGGGAAGGCTTATAGTATGGTAGCAAAAAGGGTCAGCAATAATCAATTCAGAGATGCAAAGTTGAATAAACGCTCAACGACGGTACTGTGCTGGTCCTAGGCTAGACCGTGCTAGAGACGCAAGCCTAGAACACTAACAAAATCACGGCGCTGCACGTAAATAAGGGAAAAGCACACTCTGGAACTCTTTTTTTCGCTCTTTTTTTTGCGCTCCTTCTTTTTGCGCTCCTCTTTTTTTTTGCGAAAAAATCACTATAATGGCGAGTATCTCAAAACTCTTCCCTCGTCAAACTGATAGGATGGGCACGAAATTTTTTTTTCACTTTTTTTTCGGAAATCAGGGCAGCGATGATGAAAAAGTGCGACAAAAAATCACTATGATGGCACGTGGCTCAAAAGACTCAGAAAAGCCTAAAAATAGGATAGGGAAAACAAATTTTGCCCGTGAAAGTTTTGGCCTAAAAACTGCCCGGGGGTCTCCAGCGTCAGCGCCTCCTCGCGCTTCTGGAGCTCTGCTGGGTCGTCAGAGGCCACCTTCATCGACGCGAGGGCTGCCTCGCGCAACTCCACTTGCTCCTCCAATGAGTGGCCCCAGGCCAGGAGCTCCCGAGCCCGCTCCTCCGCCGCCTCTCGCCATCGGTCGGCTTCCCAGGCCTCCTCAGCGGCCCGAGATCGTGCCTCCCGAGAGGCCACCAGCGACGCCTTGGCCTCTGCATCGTCAAGATCACGCTGACGGCGCGCAAGGGCGATGGCGCCCTCCAGCTCGCGCCTCTCTGCAGCCAGGTGCAGGCCCTCGGCCTCAAGGCGCGCGTCTTCATCAGCAAGCTCCTCACCAAGCAGGCTCACCGCGTCAGCTGCCCTTCGAAGGAATCCTTGGCGAAGAGCGCGACGCTCCCGGGCACGCTCGAGTACGTCTTCCACACCATCATTTGCCCCGAGCAAGCGCCGGGGGCCACGAATCAGCACTCCCCCTCCGAGCAGGGGGCTGGGGGCTGGCACCCTCGCGACGGCCGGGCATGTCACGCCAGAAGCCCGGCCTGGAGCCAGCCCGTCCCCAGATGAAGAGCGCAGGAAGCGCCTCAGCCAATCGCAGTCCACGATCAGGCGAGAAGCCCACGGCAGGCTGGCTATGCCACGAGAAGGCCCGCGAAGGAGGGTCGCGAGGTGCGCAGGGCCACGATGCGCCTCGGGACGGTTCGCCTCTCCGATCGCCCTCACCACAAGGGCTCTGCTGCTCGGAGCGCTTGAGGACGGTGGAGGGGGCGGAGCCAAGGGGGACGGCACCTCAGTCGTCTCCGCGAGCTCGGCTGGAAGGGGCCTGCGGAGCAAGGATAAGTAAAAGCAACAAGAGGATCGGGATCTAGGAAAGGAGAAGGCTTACTCATTAGTGACGAAGTACTTCCTACGCTTCAGCTGGCGACAAGGGTAATCGTCGCCCAGGGCCTCCCTTCTCTTCCGGAGGGCCTCAAAGTCCACGCGGAAGCTGATAGAGGCAAAGGTGTCCCGTCTTTCGATGAGATGGTGGATTTCGCTTTGGTGGAAGTCGACTTTGACGATCCGACTACGAACGTGCGAGGACGTCGCGCCTTAGCAATCGCTAAACCAACTCCGAGAGGTTATTGACCACGCCGGAGCACGATCAACCTGACCACGAGGGTCTGTTTCCTGCGAGCAAACGAAGAACAAGCAAGAAACTGAGATTGCAATCTGGATATTGCGAATATAAGATGAAAGCTTTATTGATCAAGGTGGGGTTCTGTGACGCCTTTGTCTGGTCGTTGAACACAAACGAAGTACGCGAAGTTGCAGCTATGGCGAACTTTTAATCTAAACAAAACCCAAAGTCTAAACGATGCCCTAAGGGCTGTATATATGGAGGAAGATGGGGGAATTTCGTGGCCCTTGGTGGAGGAGTCCGAAATCAACCCTATCTCTTGTTTCCCCACACATACGGACTCTAAAAATAGCCTATACTTATGTATTTCGAAATTACATGGGCCTGGCCCAATAATAAGGTGATGCAGCACCTAAAATAGCCTCGGGACGAAATTTATGAAGTGGCATCTTGTATATTTCGTCCAAGGCTTCATGCACCCATTATGGTGGCTTCAAAGTCCTGAAATCATCACTTGTAACTCCATTCTTGTTCCCCTTGCGCATGCCATCATCTCCATGCTTGTTCTTGCTCCAATGTTCATCCTTCTCCAAGCTAGGCCCTTCATTTGTAAGCAAAACAAATGTATCCAATTTAGGCAGCATCATATTCTCATGAACATTAGAATCATTACCAAGAAACGAAAGTACCTGGTAATTTAGTTGGCGTGCATGAGCTCTAGTAATTGGTCCAGTATGTATAGCAGCAGGGGCTGTGGGTGTAACAATTGTATTGATGTCCTCATCATCCTCCCCTTCTTGAAATGAAGTCGTCATCGACGGAAGTTCATCTTCCTCACCCAAATAAGGCTTCAAATCTGCAATGTTAAAAGTGGGACTAACCCCAAAATCTGCAGGCAGCTCAAGTTTATATGCATTATCATTTATTTTCTCTAACACCTTAAAGGGACCATCAGCACGTGGCATTAGCTTTGATTTGCGCAAATCAGGAAATCTATCCTTACGCAAATGTAACCAAACAAGATCTCCAGGTGCAAACACAACATGTTTTCTACCCTTATCTCCAGCAAGTTTATATTTAGCATTCATACGCTCAATGTTTTCCTTAGTTAACTCATGCATTTTTAAAGTCAATTCAGCACGTTGTTTAGCATCAAAATTAACCTTCTCCGAAGATGGAAGAGGCAACAAATCAATAGGTGCACGAGGTAGGAAACCATACACAACTTCAAAAGGGCACATCTTAGTAGTAGAATGCAATGAACGATTATAAGCAAATTCAATATGAGGCAAGCATTCCTCCCACATTTTCTTATTATTCTTCAAAACAGCCCTAAGCATAGTAGACAACGTTCTATTGACTACTTCAGTTTGTCCATCAGTTTGGGGGTGACAAGTAGTACTAAAAAGCAGTTTAGTCCCCAACTTAGTGATAGAGGCAAAGGTGTCCCGTCTTTCGATGAGATGATGGATATCGCTTTGGTGGAAGTCGACTTTGACGATCCGACTACGAACGTGCGATGACGTCGCGCCTTAGCAATCGCTAAACCAACTCCGAGAGGTTATTGACCACGCCGGAGCACGATCAACCTGACCACGAGGGTCTGTTTCCTGCGAGCAAACGAAGAACAAGCAAGAAACTAAGATTGCAATCTGGATATTGCGAATATAAGATGAAAGCTTTATTGATCAAGGTGGGGTTCTGTGATGCCTTTGTCTGGTCGTTGAACACAAATGAAGTACCGCGAAGTTGCAGCTATGGCGAACTTTTAATCTAAACAAAACCCAAAGTCTAAACGATGCCCTAAGGGCTGTATATATGGAGGAAGAGGGGGGAATTTCGTGGCCCTTGGTGGAGGGGTCCGAAATCAACCCTATCTCTTGTTTCCCCACACATACGGACTCTAAAAATAGCCTATACTTATGTATTTCGAAATTACATGGGCCTGGCCCAATAATAAGGTGACGCGGCACCTAAAATAGCCTCGGGACGAAATTTATGAAGTGGCATCTTGTATATTTCGTCCAAGGCTTCATGCACCCATTATGGTGGCTTCAAAGTCCTGAAATCATCACTTGTAACTCCATTCTTGTTCCCCTTGCGCATGCCATCATCTCCATGCTTGTTCTTGCTCCAATGTTCATCCTTCTCCAAGCTAGGCCCTTCATTTGTAAGCAAAACAAATGTATCCAATTTAGGCAGCATCATATTCTCATGAACATTAGAATCATTACCAAGAAACGAAAGTACCTGGTAATTTAGTTGGCGTGCACGAGCTCTAGTAATTGGTCCAGTATGTATAGCAGCAGGGGCTGTGGGTGTAACAATTGTATTGATGTCCTCATCAGAAGCGGCCCAAGAGTTGAGCGCAGGTATCAACCCGCGACGAAGACGGAGCGTCGAGGCGATCCGCGTCAGGGGCGCCTGCCTGATGCGCAGAACCGATCGCCTCGCCAAGAGAAGCGGCTGGAGCCTTAGGGGCCTCAGTCGCAGGCGCTGAGGGCAGCTGCTTGCCACCCTCAGCCTTAGCGGCACGGGCCCCAAGAGCTGCTCTGATAGAGGCAAAGGTGTCCCGTCTTTCGATGAGATGATGGATATCGCTTTGGTGGAAGTCGACTTTGACGATCCGACTACGAACGTGCGAGGACGCCGCGCCTTAGCAATCGCTAAACCAACTCCGAGAGGTTATTGACCACGCCGGAGCACGATCAACCTGACCACGAGGGTCTGTTTCCTGCGAGCAAATGAAGAACAAGCAAGAAACTAAGATTGCAATCTGGATATTGCGAATATAAGATGAAAGCTTTATTGATCAAGGTGGGGTTCTGTGACGCCTTTGTCTGGTCGTTGAACACAAACGAAGTACGCGAAGTTGCAGCTATGGCGAACTTTTAATCTAAACAAAACCCAAAGTCTAAACGATGCCCTAAGGGCTGTATATATGGAGGAAGAGGGGGGGAATTTCGTGGCCCTTGGTGGAGGAGTCCGAAATCAACCCTATCTCTTGTTTCCCCACACATACGGACTCTAAAAATAGCCTATACTTATATATTTCGAAATTACATGGGCCTGGCCCAATAATAAGGTGACGCAGCACCTAAAGTAGCCTCGGGACGAAATTTATGAAGTGGCATCTTGTATATTTCGTCCAAGGCTTCATGCACCCATTATGGTGGCTTCAAAGTCCTGAAATCATCACTTGTAACTCCATTCTTGTTCCCCTTGCGCATGCCATCATCTCCATGCTTGTTCTTGCTCCAATGTTCATCCTTCTCCAAGCTAGGCCCTTCATTTGTAAGCAAAACAAATGTATCCAATTTAGGCAGCATCATATTCTCATGAACATTAGAATCATTACCAAGAAACGAAAGTACCTGGTAATTTAGTTGGCGTGCACGAGCTCTAGTAATTGGTCCAGTATGTATAGCAGCAGGGGCTGTGGGTGTAACAATTGTATTGATGTCCTCATCATGCTCCCTCATGAGCATCGCCCGGCGCTGTCACCCCGCCGGGAGCCCCCTCGGCCTCTGGCGCCTCATGCCTCCTTGCTCCGCCACTTGAGGAAGAGCCGCCTTGGCCGACTGGAAGGGCATTCACTATCACTGGGTTCTCGCGAGGCCCCTGGAGGCCGGCGGGGCGCGGCCCCTGCTCATCAAAGATAGGCATCTGGTTCACAAAATCGCCCCTGTTCTGGCAGAGGTACAGCAAGGCCCCTCCCTGCTGGATGCTGCCGGGGTTGGGGTCTCCAGTCAGGACCAAGAGCACTGTCCTCAGCACTTCAGGCATCAGGTCCTCTTCCTGGAGCCTCATACGATCATCACGCCCGCTGAAGGCCCACATCCGGCGGGAGTGGCATTGGAGAGGAGCAATGCGGCGAAGCAGGAACTCCTTCACCACCTTGGGTGCTGTCACGCCAAGCGACCTCAAGAACGCGAAGCGGTGCCTGACGAAGACGAGCCGGGGGCTCTCAAGCGTCTCCTGGCCCCAGCCCGAATTGGGGACAGCAGGCGAAGTTGGCTCTGATAGCAGGGGGCTGGGTACCCCTGCATCCACCTACAACCACCGCTCGCGGAACCCAGCCGCGGGTGGAGGGAGCCTGAAGTCAATCACTGAGGCCGCTGTCTCAGACGCGGCAACGAAGCTCACGCACGCCCAGCATTGGGTAGGGTCGACAAGGCGCAGAGAGAAGAAGTGGTGCAGCAAGGCAACCGAAGGAAGGATGCCCATCATTGCCTCGCAAACAAAGACGAAGACCGAAAGGAGGGTGATGGATTCAGGACCCAGATGCACCATGTGGATCTGATAGTGGGAAAGCACGACATTGAAGAAATCAGAAAAGGGGGGAACCAGACCCGCCCACAGGGCGTCAGCAAAATACGGGACCTCGGTGGCTATCCTGTCGATGGAGAAGTGGGACGCGGGCCAGGCCTTTGTCCTCCCGCATTTGTTGAAGATAGTAGCCAGAGCCAAGCTGACCTTGCCCAAGCCCTCGGCGGGGGCCGCCAACGGCGCCGAGCAAGGCGGAGGCACGGGTTTCTTCCCTCTTCCCTTCCTCGTCGGAGCCATGGCGATAGGAAGGGGGGGGGAAGGTTCGAGATTGGGTTGAAGACGGAAGCTGGAGTTTGAGCGGAGGAAGGACAGAGGGTACTCGAGCAATAGAAAGGGGAGCGGCTGTGTACGACTACGAGTCCGCCTAGCAAGGCGCCAAATAAGGGGGGTGTGGGGGAACTGATGAGGACATGACTACCTTGGATATGACCAAAAATATTGCATATATGCATATTTGTCAGGTGATTTCTAGTGCAAACTATTCAATAATCTATTTATGTTATCCAGAACAAAAATACTTCACACACTTTTGTGTTTTGTCTAATTGCAGGTGTATGGGACATTTGTACAATCCACATATGAAGATAAGGAAGAAAGAGATGTTTATTTGCTGTCCAAAAAGTTCTCTCACGTCACTTTTGGCCCAAGAGAAGATAGAGTCCAAGTCTCTCACGTTCTGGATTCAGATTCGGACTGCACAGACACACCTGACTCAAAACGCACACAAGTTTTTCATACGGACTCCGAATTGGGTGATTCGTTTTTTGTTGGAAACTAGATTTCGTGCACTTTCCAACCCAATTGGAATCACCTTCAAATTCGTCCGGAGCATTGAGTTGTGGACGAAACAATCTGATGCTGCAGCAGAATCCGAGTCAATCTACAAGTCCAAAGGTGTTACATCACCTCCACTTGGGCCCATTGGCCTTGTACGACCAAGATTTAGTTTTAGGCTGCCTTGGGACGTCCTCCCACCTCCTTGGCCGCCACCCCTTGCTCCTATATAAGTAGATCCATCTAGTAGCTTTTCCTTGGGATTTGTTTAGTTAAAAGTTAGCCATTGCAACTTCGTGTACTTCGTTTGTGTCCAACGACCAGACCAAGACCGCTTACGGATCCCCACCATTATCAATACCTCATATATATTTGCAATATTCAGATTGCTTTATCATATTCTTGCTCGTTCTTCGATTGCTTGCAGGAATAGACCTTCGTGGTCAGGCTGACCGTGCTTCCGGCATCGTCAGTAACCTCAGGAGATTGGTTTAGCGATTGCTAAGGCGCAACGTCGTGCACGTTTGTAGTCGGATCGTCAAAGTCGTCTCCACCCAAATCGATAGTTATCATCTCATCGAAAGATCGGGACACCCTCGCCTCTATCAAGTGGTATCAGTTTTCAGGTTGCTCGGTGAGAATTTCCAGTTTTCCTAGATTAGATTTATTTTCTTACCTATTGTCCAAGAAAAAGCCACAAAAAAGAGTTAGATCTATTCATCCTTGGTCCAAGCCAGTCTGAGCCTTTGCAATTTTCTTTTCATTGCTTGCATAGTTGAATTATCGGTTGCATCGTCATGTCGAGTTGCTGGTCTTAGTGTCTAGTTCGTTTAGAGTTTCGAGTTCTGTTCACATTAGTCACGCCACCGCTGCATCATTATCTCTTCCGCTGTCCACCACCCATCCATCAATTTCCACCACGTGCTACCCATCATTCATTGTCATAATAATAGTTGAGATCGTTCACATCTTCACTTGATCCAATCTGCATCTTATCTAGTTTGTTTTGGAAAGAGGGAGAACAAAAGAGAGAAAAAAAACAAGAGAAAAAAAAGGAGAAAAAAAAAGTCAGAGAAAAAAAAGGAGAGAAAGAAAAAAAAGTGTGAGGAAAAAAAAGAGAGAAGAAAAAAAAACAAAAAAATCGGCACAAACTTTTTCAGAGGAAAGTTGGAGACAAAGTTGTTGATATATCCTTCTTGGCTGTTGTTTCACCTCATTATCTTTACTGCCGTTGTGATCTTCACTTATATCTTGCTGTCCAAAGCTACTTAGTTTCCTTCATTGATGCTAGTTGTGCTACGACGTGACCTCATTAGTGTTCTAGGCTCGCGTCTCTAGTTCGGTCTAGCCTAGGATCAGCACAGTACCGTCGTTGAGCGTTTATTCAACATTGCATCTTTGAATTGATTATTGCTAATCTTTTGCTACCATATATAGCCAACCCAGCTCCACATATTTCTACACCGTGTATACGTACGCTCCCCTGGCAATCGCTTTACTCAATATTCGGAGTTACTTGACACCGCTGGTTGCCGATCACCGCCTGCTGCATGGTAAAAACTTGTAAGACATTGATATTTGCTTTACTGTGAGCGTTTTACCACCACATCCTAGTAGTTATAGGAACATTATTTTTGGGTTTTGTTTCTTGTTCTACTAATCATGACAGGATCCAGAGTCAATTCATGGGCTTTGTCGATCGCGGGAGACGTGCCACCACCTTTGCAAATACCACAACCATCACGAGAGGTGCACAAACATCCAAATGCACATGATCAGGTTAATGTATCTATACCACCATTTAATGGCCATTTTAAACCTGCTTTATATATTGAATGGGAGTTCGACATAAAAAATATATTTGCTTCCCATAATTTCGATGAACATAAAAAGGTTAAGGTTGCGGTTGGTTCTTTCACTGGTTATGCTTTGGTTTGGTGGAGTGAATATTGTCGGTTACACCCTGATTATATACCTACTACTTGGGATGATTTGAAACTTGCCATGCGACATACTTTCGTCCCTGCTTATTATACTCGTGACATGATTAAAAAGTTGCAACACTTAAAACAAGGTAGTGAAACTGTAACAAAATATTATGATGATTTACAAACTACCTTGTTGCATTCCTCTTTAGAAGAAAGTGAAGATGATTTTATGGATAGATTTTGGGGAGGATTAAATCGTGATATTCAAGAGATACTAATTCATGAAGAGTGTTATCCTATGGACCATTTGTTTCATCTTGCTTGCAAAGCTGAACAGGAAATAAAACGACGTGTTGGCCACGAGGAGAACAAGCGCACGGTGCACATTCCAAGAGTTGATATGATTGTTCCTTCAACTACTAGGCATACTATGACAACCACATCCGTTGTTGTCAGGACTACATCACCTCCACCATGTGACACATCGCCCCTGAGAGTGGCTACATCATCTGAGTTGATCATAAGAGGTAATGACAAAGGTACTGATCTTCCATCTCTACATGAGAATGATGAATGCCTTGTCAATTTGAATGCACCATCTGATGAGCTACCCACTACTTTGATCACACCACCTATTTTAGAGGACTACGTTGATAATTTGACATTGCCATGTGATCAAACAACTGAAATACCAACAATTTTGAGTGCACCCATTGAATTAACTATTGATGCAAAAGAACCAATGTTTAATCATTTTGATATGACCTCTAATCTTGGTGATGATTCTGTGTTGAATGACTTATTGCATGTTTGCTTATTTAAGCATGTTGTAGCATGTAAATTTGATGCAAGTAAGGTTTATTCACCAATGTTGGGATGGTTTAATGATGAACATTGTCAATCTTTTGAAATGAATAAGAGATTCACTTATATGTGCAAACTGAGTTGCAATATTTTCATGCCTTCTACTTCTTGTGCTAATTTTTTGGCTTTAGATTTTATGAACTATGCAAGTTACTCATCTATTCATGTGTCATATATGCAAAAATCAAGGGAAGTAAAAATGGATGACATATACATATACAACATGTACACCTTGTCTCTTTTGTTAGCCACATTTCAGATTAAGCAACGCCGAGGACGGCTTTATTTTCAAGAAGGGGAGGATGATAAGGACATGACTACCTTGGATATGACCAAAAATATTGCATATATGCATATTTGTAAGGTGATTTCTAGTGCAAACTATTCAATAATCTATTTATGTTATCCAGAACAAAAATACTTCACACACTTTTGTGTTTTGTCTAATTGCAGGTGTATGGGACATTTGTACAATCCACATATGAAGATAAGGAAGAAAGAGATGTTTATTTGCTGTCCAAAAAGTTCTCTCACGTCACTTTTGGCCCAAGAGAAGATAGAGTCCAAGTCTCTCACGTTCTGGATTCAGATTCGGACTGCACAGACACACCTGACTCAAAACGCACACAAGTTTTTCATACGGACTCCGAATTGGGTGATTCTTTTTCTGTTGGAAACTAGATTTCGTGCACTTTCCAACCCAGTTGGAATCACCTTCAAATTCGTCCGGAGCGTTGAGTTGTGGACGAAACAATCTGATGCTGCAGCAGAATCCGAGTCAAACTACAAGTCCAAAGGTGTTACATCACCTCCACTTGGGCCCATTGGCCTTGTACGACCTAGATTTAGTTTTAGGCTGCCTTGGGACGTCCTCCCACCTCCTTGGCCGCCACCCCTTGCTCCTATATAAGTAGATCCATCTAGTAGCTTTTCCTTGGGATTTGTTTAGTTAAAAGTTAGCCATTGCAACTTCGTGTACTTTGTTTGTGTCCAACGACCAGACCAAGACCGCTTACGGATCCCCACCTTTATCAATACTTCATCTATATTCGTAATATTCAGATTGCTTTATCATATTCTTGCTTGTTCTTCGATTGCTTGCAGGAATAGACCTTCGTGGTCAGGTTGATTGTGCTTCGGCGTGGTCAATAACCTCTCGGAGTTGGTTTAGCGATTGCTAAGGCGCAACGTCGTGCACGTTTGTAGTCGGATCGTCAAAGTCATCTTCACCAAATTGATAGTTATCATCTCATCGAAAGATCGGGACACCCCGCCTCTATCCACGAAATTCAGAGTGTGCTTTTCCCTTGTTTACGTGCCGCGCCGTGATTTTGTTAGTGTTCTAGGCTCGCGTCTCTAGCACAGTCTAGCCTAGGACCAGCACAGTACCGTCGTTGAGCGTTTATTCAACTTTGCATCTCTGAATTGATTATTGCTGACCCTTTTTGCTACCATATTATAAGCCTTCCCAGCTCCACATACATCTACGTCGTGCGTTTGACTCTCCCTGGTAATCGCTCTATCCAAGCTTTGAGAGTTTTTGACTACAACGGTTGCCGATCACCGCCTGCTGCTGGGTAAGAACTGGTAAGAATTTGAGATTTGCTTGACGGATTTGTGACACCCACCACCACCACTTGTTCGTAGTCTGTAGGATCATATTCTTGTGTGTTTCTATTGCTGCTAACCATGCTAGGATCACAAGCCGACGAGATTGACTGGGAGAATTTATCGAACAAGGAGCTTCATGATAAGTTTCAGCAAATGATGACTGAACAGGTGCAAGATGTGCTGAACAATTTTGAAGAGGCCATGGAGAAGATCACTGGCTTTGAGAAGACGTTCGAAACAAAGCTCGATAACAAGTTTAATGAATTGCTCGCGCGTCTTCCACCACCACCACCCGCTGCACCTAACGCACCTCTCCAACAACAACAACAACGACTACCTCCACGTCGCGAAGCAGACCTCCGCCGAGCAAGCCGTGTTCCTCTTGCGTTTGGCCAAACTGTTGGTGCTGCTGTTGATACTTCTGTGGCTCCTGCTGCTGATGCGGAGGAGGATGATTATGTGGGAGATTATGAGGATGAGGTTGATCAAAATCAACACTATGTGCAGCCACCTGTACCACCACTAGCAGGTCGACCTCAGGTATATATTCGTAATGGTAGGCCTGCACCACCACCTCAGGTACGAGATGATGTCCATATTCCTAAACTGAAATTGAATATTCCACCATTTGAGGGTAGATATGTTCCTGATATATATCTTACTTGGGAGTTAGAAACTGAACAACGATTTACATGTTTACAATATCCTGAGGAGAGACGAGTTGCTGCTGCCGTTTGTGCTTTCACTAGTTTTGCATGTGTATGGTGGTCTGAACATTGTAGATTATATCCTATTCCAACTACTTGGGCTGCTTTGAAAACTGCTATGCGTACGCGTTGGGTTCCACCATATTATCAACGTGAATTGCTTCAAAAATTGCAGCGTTTAAGACAAGGGAAAAATTCTGTAGAAGAATATTATCAGGAATTACAAACTGGCATGATTAGATGTGGTATTGTTGAGGAGAATGAAGCTATGCTTGCACGTTTTCTGGGTGGATTAAATAGAGAGATTCAGACCATTCTAGACTATAAGGAGTATACTAATATCACTCGTTTATTCCATCTTGCTTGTAAAGCTGAACGGGAAGTGCAGGATCGACAAGCATTGGGGCGAACTAACTTTTCTGCAGGCCGACCTTCATCATGGACACCACGTGCATCTTCTACTTCAACTGCACCAGCACCTCCATCCGGTGCCACCTCCAGCCGTGATACAAGAAAACAGGCACAACCACCATTATCTGCCAAGAGCGCACCTGCGGGGCCTGCACAGCGTTCTTCTTCTTCCATGGCATCAACAGGGCACACAAGTGATATTATTTGTCGTCGTTGTAAGGGAGGAGGTCATTATGCGAGAGAATGCAAATCTCCGCGTGTGATGATTGCTACCGCAGATGGTGGATATGAGTCCGCTAGTGACTATGATGAGGAGACTTTGGCTCTTATTACACGTGAAGAACATGGTGGAGATGATTCTGATCATGAGACGCAATACATGGCTCCTGAAGACGCTGACAGGTATGAATGTTTAGTTTCTCAACGTGTTTTGAGTGTGCAGGGCACACAAGCTGAGCAAAATCAGAGGCACAATTTGTTCCATACCAAGGGAGTTGTGAAGGAACGTTCTGTGCGCGTCATCATAGACGGAGGGAGCTGCAACAACTTGGCTAGCATGGAGATGGTGGAGAAGCTTTCTCTCACCACAAGACCACATCCACATCCTTACTACATCCAATGGTTCAACAACGGCGGCAAGGTTAAGGTAACACGTACTGTTCTTGTGCATTTTAGTATCTCTATATATGCTGATTATGTTGATTGTGATGTGGTACCTATGCAAGCATGTTCCTTATTACTTGGTAGACCATGGCAATTTGATAAAAATTCTGTACACCATGGTAGAAACAATCACTATACTCTTGTTCATAAGGATAAAAATATTACTTTGCTTCCTATGACTCCTGATTCCATTTTGAAAGATGATATCAATAGAGCTAATAAAGCACAACAGGAGAAGAATAAGAGTGAAAATCAGATTGTGGCAAAAGAATTTGAGCAACAAATGAAGCCTAATAATAAACCATCTAGTGTTGCTTCTGAAATTAAATTGAAAAGTGCATGTTTATTTGCCACCAAATCTGATATTGATGAGCTAGATTTCAGCAAATCTGTTTGCTATGCTTTTGTGTGCAAAGAGGCATTATTTTCATTCGAGGACGTGCCTTCCTCTTTGCCTCCTGCTGTCACTAACATTTTGCAGGAGTTCGCTGACGTCTTTCCACAAGACGTGCCACCGGGATTACCGCCTATTCGAGGGATTGAGCATCAAATTGACTTAATTCCCGGTGCTTCACTGCCAAACCGTGCACCATACCGTACCAATCCAGAGGAGACGAAGGAGATTATGCGTCAAGTACAAGAGCTTCTCGACAAAGGTTATATACGCTGATGAGGACATGACTACCTTGGATATGACCAAAAATATTGCATATATGCATATTTGTCAGGTGATTTCTAGAGCAAACTATTCAATAATCTATTTATGTTATCCAGAACAAAAATACTTCACACACTTTTGTGTTTTGTCTAATTGCAGGTGTATGGAACATTTGTACAATCCACATATGAAGATAAGGAAGAAAGAGATGTTTATTTGCTGTCCAAAAAGTTCTCTCACGTCACTTTTGGCCCAAGAGAAGATAGAGTCCAAGTCTCTCACGTTCTGGATTCAGATTCGGACTGCACAGACACACCTGACTCAAAACGCACACAAGTTTTTCATACGGACTCCGAATTGGGTGATTCTTTTTTTGTTGCAAACTAGATTTCGTGCACTTTCCAACCCAATTGGAATCACCTTCAAATTCGTCCGGAGCGTTGAGTTGTGGACGAAACAATCTGATGCTGCAGCAGAATCCGAGTCAAACTACAAGTCCAAAGGTGTTACATCACCTCCACTTGGGCCCATTGGCCTTGTACGACCTAGATTTAGTTTTAGGCTGCCTTGGGACGTCCTCCCACCTCCTTGGCCGCCACCCCTTGATCCTATATAAGTAGATCCATCTAGTAGCTTTTCCTTGGGATTTGTTTAGTTAAAAGTTAGCCATTGCAACTTCGTGTACTTCGTTTGTGTCCAACGACCAGACCAAGACCGCTTACGGATCCCCACCATTATCAATACCTCATATATATTTGCAATATTCAGATTGCTTTATCATATTCTTGCTCGTTCTTCGATTGCTTGCAGGAATAGACCTTCGTGGTCAGGCTGACCGTGCTTCCGGCATCGTCAGTAACCTCAGGAGATTGGTTTAGCGATTGCTAAGGCGCAACGTCGTGCACGTTTGTAGTCGGATCGTCAAAGTCGTCTCCACCCAAATCGATAGTTATCATCTCATCGAAAGATCGGGACACCCTCGCCTCTATCAGGAACAGTGCCGCCCACTCCCAATCAACCGCCACGCGGTGCCCAAGGCCGCAGGCTGTTAGGGCCCGCGGCGCTTCGCCCTTGTCCTTTTGCCTCCTTGCATGGCCAAGTCCGGGCGCGCCTGGGGCCCGGGGGCTACTGTCGGCGTTCTGGGAACGGGGGTCCCCAGACTTGCCTGCCTGCGGCTTGCGGTGTGGCTCAAAGGGGGCCCAACACGGCCCATCTTCATCAACACAACTCCAAGACCCTCGCGAGGGGCCAAGCCTCGCGGGGCGGACGACACGGAGCTTCCTCAGGCACGGCCACATCAGGCTGGCTCGCGAGGAGGCGGAGAGATCAAGGCGGGGTACCTCACGAGGTGCCCGTGACGCAAGCCATGACGACCAAGGGCGCCAGGCGGTTGGTGCAAAGGGAGAAATGATAGAGGCAAAGGTGTCCCGTCTTTCGATGAGATGGTGGATTTCGCTTTGGTGGAAGTCGACTTTGACGATCCAACTACGAACGTGCGAGGACGTCGCGCCTTAGCAATCGCTAAACCAACTCCGAGAGGTTATTGACCACGCCGGAGCACGATCAACCTGACCACGAGGGTCTGTTTCCTGCGAGCAAACGAAGAACAAGCAAGAAACTAAGATTGCAATCTGGATATTGCGAATATAAGATGAAAGCTTTATTGATCAAGGTGGGGTTCTGTGACGCCTTTGTCTGGTCGTTGAACACAAACGAAGTACGCGAAGTTGCAGCTATGGCGAACTTTTAATCTAAACAAAACCCAAAGTCTAAGTGATGCCCTAAGGGCTGTATATATGGAGGAAGAGGGGGGAATTTCGTGGCCCTTGGTGGAGGAGTCCGAAATCAACCCTATCTCTTGTTTCCCCACACATACGGACTCTAAAAATAGCCTATACTTATGTATTTCGAAATTACATGGGCCTGGCCCAATAATAAGGTGACGCAGCACCTAAAATAGCCTCGGGACGAAATTTATGAAGTGGCATCTTGTATATTTCGTCCAAGGCTTCATGCACCCATTATGGTGGCTTCAAAGTCCTGAAATCATCACTTGTAACTCCGTTCTTGTTCCCCTTGCGCATGCCATCATCTCCATGCTTGTTCTTGCTCCAATGTTCATCCTTCTCCAAGCTAGGCCCTTCATTTGTAAGCAAAACAAATGTATCCAATTTAGGCAGCATCATATTCTCATGAACATTAGAATCATTACCAAGAAACGGAAGTACCTGGTAATTTAGTTGGCGTACACGAGCTCTAGTAATTGGTCCAGTATGTATAGCAGCAGGGGCTGTGGGTGTAACAATTGTATTGATGTCCTCATCATCCTCCCCTTCTTGAAATGAAGTCGTCCTCGACGGAAGTCCATCTTCCTCACCCAAATAAGGCTTCAAATCTGCAATGTTAAAAGTGGGACTAACCCCAAAATCTGCAGGCAGCTCAAGTTTATATGCATTATCATTTATTTTCTCTAACACCTTAAAGGGACCATCAGCACGTGGCATTAGCTTTGATTTGCGCAAATCAGGAAATCTATCCTTACGCAAATGTAACCAAACAAGATCTCCAGGTGCAAACACAACATGTTTTCTACCCTTATCTCCAGCAAGTTTATATTTAGCATTCATACGCTCAATGTTTTCCTTAGTTAACTCATGCATTTTTAAAGTCAATTCAGCACGTTGTTTAGCATCAAAATTAACCTTCTCCGAAGATGGAAGAGGCAACAAATCAATAGGTGCACGAGGTAGGAAACCATACACAACTTCAAAAGGGCACATCTTAGTAGTAGAATGCAATGAACGATTATAAGCAAATTCAATATGAGGCAAGCATTCCTCCCACATTTTCTTATTATTCTTCAAAACAGCCCTAAGCATAGTAGACAACGTTCTATTGACTACTTCAGTTTGTCCATCAGTTTGGGGGTGACAAGTAGTACTAAAAAGCAGTTTAGTCCCCAACTTAGCCCATAAACATCTCCAAAAGTGGCTAAGAAATTTAGTATCACGATCTGAAACAATAGTATTTGCCACACCATGCAAGCGAATAATTTCACGAAAGAACAAATCAGCAACATTAACAGCATCATCGCTTTTATGACATGGTATAAAGTGTGCCATTTTCGAGAATCTATCCACAACAACAAATATGCTATCCCTCCCCTTCTTTGTTCGAGGTAAACCTAAAACAAAGTCCATAGATATATCCTCCCAAGGAACACTAGGTACAGGCAAAGGCATATATAAACCATGAGGATTGAGTCGTGACTTAGCTTTTTGACATGTAGTGCATCGAGCAATAAAACGCTCAACATCCCGTCTCATCTTTGGCCAAAAGAAATGTGTAGCAAGTACGTCCTCCGTCTTCTTCACGCCAAAATGTCCCATTAATCCTCCTCCATGCGCTTCCTGCAACAACAAAAGACGAACGGAGCTAGCTGGAATGCATAGCTTGTTAGCACGAAACACAAATCCATCGTTAACGACAAACTTGTTCCACATTCTTCCTTCTTTACAATTATGCATTACATCTTTAAAATCAGCATCATGCACATATTGATCTTTGATGGTCTCCAAACCAAATATTTTGAAATCAAGTTGTGAAAGCATAATATAGCGACGAGACAATGCATCAGCAATAACATTTTCTTTTCCCTTCTTGTGTTTAATGACATAAGGGAAAGTCTCAATGAATTCAACCCATTTAGCATGTCTACGATTCAGTTTAGCTTGACTTTTAATATGTTTCAAAGATTCATGATCAGAATGTATAACAAATTCTTTGGGCCATAAATAATGTTGCCATGTTTCTAAAGTCCGAACAAGAGCATATAATTCTTTATCATAAGTAGAATAATTCAGACTAGGCCCACTCAATTTTTCAGAAAAGTATGCAACAGGTTTGCCATCTTGTAATAACACACCTCCTAATCCAATTCCACTAGCATCACATTCAAGCTCAAAAGTCTTATTAAAATCAGGAAGTTGGAGTAAAGGAGCATATGTCAACTTATCTTTCAATACCGTGAAGGCTTCTTCCTGTGCGGTACCCCAAACAAAAGGCACATCCTTCTTTGTAAGCTCGTTGAGAGGTGCAGCAATGGTGCTGAAATCTCTCACAAAACGCCTATAGAATCCAGCGAGGCCAAGAAAACTCCTCACTTGTGTGACCGTTTTGGGCTGCGGCCAACTCTCAATAGCTTCAATCTTGGCTTTGTCAACTTCAATTCCCTGTGGAGTAACAACATAGCCAAGAAAAGATACTCGGTCGGTGCAAAAGGTGCACTTCCCAAGGTTACCAAACAAACGTGCATCACGTAGAGCAATTAAAACAGCACGTAAATGTTCCAAATGTTCTTCCAAAGATCTGCTATAAATCAGTATATCATCAAAATAGACTACCACAAATCGTCCAATGAAAGCACGTAAAACTTCGTTCATTAGTCTCATGAAGGTACTAGGCGCATTAGTTAACCCAAAAGGCATGACTAACCACTCATATAATCCAAACTTAGTTTTAAATGCTGTTTTCCATTCATCCCCCAACTTCATACGAATTTGATGGTATCCACTACGCAAATCAACTTTGGAGAATGTTGTAGAGCCACTCAATTCATCAAGCATATCATCTAGCCTAGGAATAGGATGACGATAATGAATAGTAATATTATTAATGCCTCTACAATCAACACACATACGTGATGTACCATCCTTTTTCGGCACTAGAATAATAGGAACAGCACAAGGACTAAGGGATTCGCGTATATAACCTTTGTCGAGAAGCTCTTGTACTTGACGCATAATCTCCTTCGTCTCCTCTGGATTGGTACGGTATGGTGCACGGTTTGGCAGTGAAGCACCGGGAATTAAGTCAATCTGATGCTCAATCCCTCGAATAGGCGGTAATCCCGGTGGCACGTCTTGTGGAAAGACGTCAGCGAACTCCTGCAAAATGTTAGTGACAGCAGGAGGCAAAGAGGAAGGCACGTCCTCGAATGAAAATAATGCCTCTTTGCACACAAAAGCATAGCAAACAGATTTGCTGAAATCTAGCTCATCAATATCAGATTTGGTGGCAAATAAACATGGACTTTTCAATTTAATTTCAGAAGCAACACTAGATGGTTTATTATTAGGCTTCATTTGTTGCTCAAATTCTTTTGCCACAATCTGATTTTCACTCTTATTCGTCTCCTGTTTTGCTTTATTAGCTCTATTAATATCATCTTTCAAAATGGAATCAGGAGTCATAGGAAGCAAAGTAATATTTTTATCCTTATGAACAAGAGTATAGTGATTGTTTCTACCATGGTGTACAGAATTTTTATCAAATTGCCATGGTCTACCAAGTAATAAGGAACATGCTTGCATAGGTACCACATCACAATCAACATAATCAGCATATGTAGAGATACTAAAATGCACACGAACAGTACGTGTTACCTTAACCTTGCCGCTGTTGTTGAACCATTGGATGTAGTAAGGATGCGGATGTGGTCTTGTGGTGAGAGAAAGCTTCTCCACCATCTCCATGCTAGCCAAGTTGTTGCAGCTCCCTCCGTCTATTATGACGCGCACAGAACGTTCCTTCACAACTCCCTTGGTATGGAACAAATTGTGCCTCTGATTTTGCTCAGCTTGTGTGACCTGCACACTCAAAACACGTTGAGCAACTAAACATTCATACCTGTCAGCGTCTTCAGGAGCCATGTATTGCGTCTCATGATCAGAATCATCTCCACCATGTTCTTCACGTGTGATAAGAGCCAAAGTCTCCTCATCATAGTCACTAGCGGACTCATATCCACCATCCGCGGTAGCAATCATCACACGCGGAGATTTGCATTCTCTCGCATAATGACCTCCTCCCTTACAACGACGACAAATAATATCACTTGTGTGCCCTGTTGATGCCATGGAAGAAGAAGAACGCTGTGCAGGCCCCGCAGGTGCGCTCTTGGCAGATAATGGTGGTTGTGCCTGTTTTCTTGTATCACGGCTGGAGGTGGCACCAGATGGAGGTGCTGGTGCAGTTGAAGTAGAAGATGCACGTGGTGTCCATGATGAAGGTTGGCCTGCAGAAAAGTTAGTTCGCCCCAATGCTTGTCGATCCTGCACTTCACGTTCAGCTTTACAAGCAAGATGGAATAAACGAGTGATATTAGTATACTCCTTATAGTCTAGAATGGTCTGAATCTCTCTATTTAATCCACCCAGAAAACGTGCAAGTATAGCTTCATTCTCCTCAACAATACCACATCTAATCATGCCAGTTTGTAATTCCTGATAATATTCTTCTACAGAATTTTTCCCTTGTCTTAAACGCTGCAATTTTTGAAGCAATTCACGTTGATAATATGGTGGAACCCAACGCGTACGCATAGCAGTTTTCAAAGCAGCCCAAGTAGTTGGAATAGGATATAATCTACAATGTTCAGACCACCATACACATGCAAAACTAGTGAAAGCACAAACGGCAGCAGCAACTCGTCTCTCCTCAGGATATTGTAAACATGTAAATCGTTGTTCAGTTTCTAACTCCCAAGTAAGATATATATCAGGAACATATCTACCCTCAAATGGTGGAATATTCAATTTCGGTTTAGGAATATGGACATCATCTCGTACCTGAGGTGGTGGTGCAGGCCTACCATTACGAATATATACCTGAGGTCGACCTGCTGGTGGTGGTGCTGGTGGCTGCTCGTAGATCTGATTTTGATCAACCTCATCCTCATAATCGCCCGCATACTCATCATCCTCCTGGGTACCAGCAACAGCAGTAGCAGGAGCCACAGAAGTATCAACAGCAGCACCAACAGTTTGGCCAAACGCAAGAGGAACACGGCTCGCTCGGCGAAGGTCTATTTCGCGACGTGGAGGTAGTCGTTGTTGTTGTTGTTGGAGAGGTGCGTTAGGTGCAGCGGGTGGTGGTGGTGGAAGACGCGCGAGCAATTCATTAAATCTGTTATCGAGCTTCGTTTCGAACGTCTTCTCAAGGCCAGTGATCTTCTCCATGGCCTCTTCAAAATTGTTCAGCACATCTTGCACCTGTTCAGTCATCATTTGCTGAAACTTATCATGAAGCTCCTTGTTCGATAAATTCTCCCAGTCAATCTCGTCGGCTTGTGATCCTGGCATGGTTAGCAGCAATAGAAACACACAAGAATATGATCCTACAGACTACAAACAAGTGGTGGTGGTGGGTGTCACAAATCCGTCAAGCAAATCTCAAATTCTTACCAGTTCTTACCCAGCAGCAGGCGGTGATCGGCAACCGTTGTAGTCAAAAACTCTCAAAGCTTGGATAGAGCGATTACCAGGGAGAGTCAAACGCACGACGTAGATGTATGTGGAGCTGGGAAGGCTTATAATATGGTAGCAAAAAGGGTCAGCAATAATCAATTCAGAGATGCAAAGTTGAATAAACGCTCAACGACGGTACTGTGCTGGTCCTAGGCTAGACTGTGCTAGAGATGCGAGCCTAGAACACTAACAAAATCACGGCGCGGCACGTAAACAAGGGAAAAGCACACTCTGAATTTTTTTTTCGCTCTTTTTTTTTTGCGCTCTTTTTTTTTGCGCTGCTTTTTTTTTTGCGAAAAATCACTATAATGGCGAGTGTCTCAAAACTCTTCCTAGCTCAAACTAACAGGATGGGCACGAAATTTTTTCGACCAATTTTTTTTTTTCGGCTGCCCGGACCCAAAAACTGGAAACGGGTCAAAAAAAACTTCCTATAATGGCACCTGTCTCAAAACACTCAGAAACACCTAAAAATAGGATAGCCAGAATTTTTTTCGAAAAATGCTTTTTCGAATTTTTTTTTTTTCCGAAACCTACTCCGGCAAGGAAACACGAATCGGAATCTAGATGGATCCCGAAAACAAACCTAATAAGCAAAGAACTCGGATTGGTGGTGGATATATGGTGGTGGTATATGGCAGCGGTGGTGGTAGCGGTGGTAGTATATGGATATGGATCGGTGGTGGTATATGGACACGGATTGGTGGTGGTATATGGATACGGATTCGGTGCGGTGGTGGTAGATGGCAGGGGCGATGATGATGGTGCGGCGGCGGCGTGACAACTTATGACCAGAACTCCAAACTCTAAAAGACTAGACTCTAAGACCAGCAACTAGACACGACGATGCAACCGCAAATTCAACAAAGCAAAACCCTAAAAAGATTATGCAAGGCTCAGATTGGTTCGGATATGATGAACTAACCCTAATTTTTTTTTTGTGGCTTTTTCGTGGACTATAGGTATGAAGAGCAGACTCGATCTAAACTACTAAAAAACTGTAAAATCTCACCGAGCAACCTGGAAATCTGATACCACTTGATAGAGGCAAAGGTGTCCCGTCTTTCGATGAGATGGTGGATTTCGCTTTGGTGGAAGTCGACTTTGACGATCCGACTACGAACGTGCGAGGACGTCGCGCCTTAGCAATCGCTAAACCAACTCCGAGAGGTTATTGACCACGCCGGAGCACGATCAACCTGACCACGAGGGTCTGTTTCCTGCGAGCAAACGAAGAACAAGCAAGAAACTAAGATTGCAATCTGGATATTGCGAATATAAGATGAAAGCTTTATTGATCAAGGTGGGGTTCTGTGACGCCTTTGTCTGGTCGTTGAACACAAACGAAGTACGCGAAGTTGCAGCTATGGCGAACTTTTAATCTAAACAAAACCCAAAGTCTAAGTGATGCCCTAAGGGCTGTATATATGGAGGAAGAGGGTGGAATTTCGTGGCCCTTGGTGGAGGAGTCCGAAATCAACCCTATCTCTTGTTTCCCCACACATACGGACTCTAAAAATAGCCTATACTTATGTATTTCGAAATTACATGGGCCTGGCCCAATAATAAGGTGACGCAGCACCTAAAATAGCCTCGGGACGAAATTTATGAAGTGGCATCTTGTATATTTCGTCCAAGGCTTCATGCACCCATTATGGTGGCTTCAAAGTCCTGAAATCATCACTTGTAACTCCGTTCTTGTTCCCCTTGCGCATGCCATCATCTCCATGCTTGTTCTTGCTCCAATGTTCATCCTTCTCCAAGCTAGGCCCTTCATTTGTAAGCAAAACAAATGTATCCAATTTAGGCAGCATCATATTCTCATGAACATTAGAATCATTACCAAGAAACGAAAGTACCTGGTAATTTAGTTGGCGTGCACGAGCTCTAGTAATTGGTCCAGTATGTATAGCAGCAGGGGCTGTGGGTGTAACAATTGTATTGATGTCCTCATCAAGAAAGCGTAGGGGAGAGCATCAAGCAAAGGCACCTATTTCGGTGCAACGAGACCAAGACCAGTCCAATGGCAGGAAGGACGTCATTGTGGAGCCCAAGCCAGCGTCACCACCAGAGCCTTTGGCAGGCGAGGACCAACTTTAGTCAGGATAATTGTACCAGATGTTCCCCTTCAAAATGGCCAATTGTTGGCGCCCTTCCCGCTCAATATTTGGGAAGAGGCCTGGGGCCTTTGCCTATAAATAGGACTAGCCACCCACAGGGTGAAGGGATCGGAAATCAGAGAGAGAATCGAGAAGAGAGAGAGTGAAGAGTGACTAAACTCCCCCTAGCAGTTCATCCTCCCAACCAAGAACAGACCCTCGCGAGGCTGTTCTTCCTTGTATTGCTCATCATCATCAGCCCAAGAGGCAATCCACCACACCACACACTGGAGTAGGGTGTTACACCACAACGGTGGCCCGAACAAGTATAAACCCTGTGTCTCTTATGCTGTTCTTCCCATAGCTTAGATCTCAGCGAGGCGGAGGGGTGCAGGTAGGTAGAAGGCGAAATCTCCACGCGCACCCCAGTGTTCGAACCTCAAGGGTCTGCCGGAACCCGAAATCCGACAGTGTTTTTGTACATGTGAAATGTAATGCGTGTGGGCTGCTTTGTTGGCTTGTGCCCTCAACCTGTAATCCTACATAATTACAAATAGTTCAGTTGTCTGCTTTGCTGTATTGCTTGATTCGAATACTTGTTTGTTACTTGTTAGGCTATACCTGAGTTGGCCAATATGTCAGCAGTGCCTGATGTCCTATCGTAAAGAAATGCATGTCGAGTTCATTTGACTCCTTAACTTTTCCTATGAACTTCATCACAAGACTATCTTCATAGTTTATATGAGGCCACACTGTTAAGTGCTTTCTCAGATTATTTCAACTCCTTAGATGCCTTGACAACTTAAATATAGCGGTGGTATACTCCCTTTCAACAAGGGATGTCAACTGGGTCCCGTTTAATCCTAATTAAAGTCCACTAGTGGTATGATAGTTCAAAAGGGTTTTTGTTTTTTGAGTAAAATGAAGTAGGGAGCTAGCAAAAGCTAACTAGATGGGACTGGCGGATGTCGTTTATTTGCCACTTACATCCCTAGTTTCAGCTTACCATTTTAATTTCTTTTCAGCTGATGCTGCTTCGAACCATTTAAATATAGCTTGCCATGCTCGGCAATAATTCGTATGTCGTTTACCATGTAAGCTTACAGCCTGAATCATGCGATAGCTATCTCTTACTTATGTCTAGCGGAAACTATTCAGGATGCCGTCCACACTATGATAGAGGCGGGGTGTCCCGATCTTTCAGTGAGATGATAACTATCGATTTGGTGGAGACGACTTTGACGATCCGACTACAAACGTGCACGACGTTGCGCCTTAGCAATCGCTAAACCAACTCCGAGAGGTTATTGACCACGCTGGAGCACGATCAACCTGACCACGAAGGTCTATTCCTGCAAGCAATCGAAAAACGAGCAAGAATATGATAAAGCAATCTGAATATTGCGAATATATATGAAGTATTGATAATGGTGGGGATCCGTAAGCGGTCTTGGTCTGGTCGTTGGACACAAACGAAGTACACGAAGTTGCAATGGCTAACTTTTAACTAAACAAATCCCAAAGTCTAAACGATGCCCTAAGGGCTGTATATATGGAGGAAGAGGGGGGGAATTTCGTGGCCCTTGGTGGAGGGGTCCGAAATCAACCCTATCTCTTGTTTCCCCACACATACGGACTCTAAAAATAGCCTATACTTATGTATTTCGAAATTACATGGGCCTGGCCCAATAATAAGGTGACGCAGCACCTAAAATAGCCTCGGGACGAAATTTATGAAGTGGCATCTTGTATATTTCGTCCAAGGCTTCATGCACCCATTATGGTGGCTTCAAAGTCCAGAAATCATCACTTGTAACTCCGTTCTTGTTTCCCTTGCGCATGCCATCATCTCCATGCTTGTTCTTGCTCCAATGTTCATCCTTCTCCAAGCTAGGCCCTTCATTTGTAAGCAAAACAAATGTATCCAATTTAGGCAGCATCATATTCTCATGAACATTAGAATCATTACCAAGAAACGAAAGTACCTGGTAATTTAGTTGGCGTGCACGAGCTCTAGTAATTGGTCCAGTATGTATAGCAGCAGGGGCTGTGGGTGTAACAATTGTATTGATGTCCTCATCACATGATCAGGTTAATGTATCTATACCACCATTTAATGGCCGTTTTAAACCTGCTTTATATATTGAATGGGAGTTCGACATAAAAAATATATTTGCTTCCCATAATTTCGATGAACATAAAAAGGTTAAGGTTGCGGTTGGTTCTTTCACTGGTTATGCTTTGGTTTGGTGGAGTGAATATTGTCGGTTACACCCTGATTATATACCTACTACTTGGGATGATTTGAAACTTGCCATGCGACATACTTTCGTCCCTGCTTATTATACTCGTGACATGATTAAGAAGTTGCAACACTTAAAACAAGGTAGTGAAACTGTAACAAAATATTATGATGATTTACAAACTACCTTGTTGCATTCCTCTTTAGAAGAAAGTGAAGATGATTTTATGGATAGATTTTGGGGAGGATTAAACCGTGATATTCAAGAGATACTAATTCATGAAGAGTGTTATCCTATGGACCATTTGTTTCATCTTGCTTGCAAAGCTGAACAGGAAATAAAACGACGTGCTGGCCACGAGGAGAACAAGCGCACGGTGCACATTCCAAGAGTTGATATGATTGTTCCTTCAACTACTAGGCATACTATGACAACCACATCCGTTGTTATCAGGACTACATCACCTCCACCATGTGACACATCGCCCCCGAGAGTGGCTACATCATCTGAGTTGATCATAAGAGGTAATGACAAAGGTACTGATCTTCCATATCTACATGAGAATGATGAATGCCTTGTCAATTTGAATGCACCATCTGATGAGCTATCCACTACTTTGATCACACCACCTATTTTAGAGGACTACGTTGATAATTTGACTTTGCCATGTGATCAAACTACTGAAATACCAACAATTTTGAGTGCACCCATTGAATTAACTATTGATGCAAAAGAACCAATGTTTAATCATTTTGATATGACCTCTAATCTTGGTGATGATTCTGTGTTGAATGACTTATTGCATGTTTGCTTATTTAAGCATGTTGTAGCATGTAAATTTGATGCAAGTAAGGTTTATTCACCAATGTTGGAATGGTTTAATGATGAACATTGTCAATCTTTTGAAATGAATAAGAGCTTCACTTATATGTGCAAACTGAGTGGCAATATTTTCATGCCTTCTACTTCTTGTGCTAATTTTTTGGCTTTAGATTTTATGAACTATGCAAGTTACTCATCTATTCATGTGTCATATATGCAAAAATTAAGGGAAGTAAAAATGGATGACATATACATATACAACATGTACACCTTGTCTCTTTTGTTAGCCACATTTCAGATTAAGCAACGCCGAGGACGGCTTTATTTTCAAGAAGGGGAGGATGATGAGGACATGACTACCTTGGATATGACCAAAAATATTGCATATATGCATATTTCTCAGGTGATTTCTAGTGCAAACTATTCAATAATCTATTTATGTTATCCAGAACAAAAATACTTCACACACTTTTGTGTTTTGTCTAATTGCAGGTGTATGGGACATTTGTACAATCCACATATGAAGATAAGGAAGAAAGAGATGTTTATTTGCTGTCCAAAAAGTTCTCTCACGTCACTTTTGGCCCAAGAGAAGATAGAGTCCAAGTCTCTCACGTTCTGGATTCAGATTCGGACTGCACAGACATACCTGACTCAAAACGCACACAAGTTTTTCATACGAACTCCGAATTGGGTGATTCTTTTTTTGTTGGAAACTAGATTTCGTGCACTTTCCAACCCAATTGGAATCACCTTCAAATTCGTCCGGAGCGTTGAGGTGTGGACGAAACAATCTGATGCTGTAGCAGAATCCGAGTCAAACTACAAGTCCAAAGGTGTTACATCACCTCCACTTGGGCCCATTGGCCTTGTACGACCTAGGGTTGGTTTTAGGATGCCTTGGGACGTTCTCCCACCTCCTTGGCCGCCACCCCTTCCTCCTAATTTTGATAGAGGCAAAGGTGTCCCGTCTTTCGATGAGATGGTGGATTTCGCTTTGGTGGAAGTCGACTTTGACGATCCGACTACGAACGTGCGAGGACGTCGCGCCTTAGCAATCGCTAAACCAACTCCGAGAGGTTATTGACCACGCCGGAGCACGATCAACCTGACCACGAGGGTCTGTTTCCTGCGAGCAAACGAAGAACAAGCAAGAAACTAAGATTGCAATCTAGATATTGCGAATATAAGATGAAAGCTTTATTGATCAAGGTGGGGTTCTGTGACGCCTTTGTCTGGTTGTTGAACACAAACGAAGTACGCGAAGTTGCAGCTATGGCGAACTTTTAATCTAAACAAAACCCAAAGTCTAAACGATGCCCTAAGGGCTGTATATATGGAGGAAGAGGGGGGAATTTCGTGGCCCTTGCTGGAGGGGTCCGAAATCAACCCTATCTCTTGTTTCCCCACACATACGGACTCTAAAAATAGCCTATACTTATGTATTTCGAAATTACATGGGCCTGGCCCAATAATAAGGTGACGCAGCACCTAAAATAGCCTCGGGACGAAATTTATGAAGTGGCATCTTGTATATTTCGTCCAAGGCTTCATGCACCCATTATGGTGGCTTCAAAGTCCTGAAATCATCACTTGTAACTCCGTTCTTGTTTCCCTTGCGCATGCCATCATCTCCATGCTTGTTCTTGCTCCAATGTTCATCCTTCTCCAAGCTAGGCCCTTCATTTGTAAGCAAAACAAATGTATCCAATTTAGGCAGCATCATATTCTCATGAACATTAGAATCATTACCAAGAAATGAAAGTACCTGGTAATTTAGTTGGCGTGCACGAGCTCTAGTAATTGGTCCAGTATGTATAGCAGCAGGGGTTGTGGGTGTAACAATTGTATTGATGTCCTCATCACACTAGGACACAATGTACAACCCTAGAATCTATTTGTGGATGCAATGCACCATCCATGTTACCAGATGGTAGTAGTTTAGAGGTAACACCGCCGGAGAGTAGTCTGAGCATAGATATTATAGTTCTTGAGGATCTACTAGAGGTAGAAAGAGATGGTGTGGCTTCCATGAATGAGGTAATCTTGATCTCGAGGCTCGAAATTATGCAATTAGCTGCACGCATTATGCAAGCAACCCAAGAATTGGAGGAAGTAAGAATGTTGCATTTGAAGATGGAAGAGGTCCTACTTCTTCTGCTATCTGAAGCCCAGGGTAATCCCAGTTCTTCTTTCGATACCAGTTAAAATTTTCATTAGATTATTATACTTGCATCTTGTATCATGTCTCTGGATGGATTATGCTGTTAGACCCTCTATGTTGTCCATGTGTTGTGGTGATCTGAATTTTTTAGGCAGGGAAATCCTCGGTACTTGTATGATTTACATAAGGTGAACTGTTTTTCGTGTGAGCATATTGTATTGGATGAAATAACTATTTGACTCAAAGTGTATCCAACCTACTGAATTCGAAGATCACGACATTTCTAAATCATAATCATATATAAAGGTGGAACAAATCTTTGTCGTAGTTTTGAAGAAATAAATAACAAAACGTAGAATGACGTATGGATATTTGTAATCGAATACAAATTGGATTTGAATTTAGTTGCCAGGGTCCAGGGTAAACGTGAATTCTAATTCTCCAAATTTTGAACGAAGCGGCAAAACACCCACTATCGTTGGTCGGCTGCCCGAAGCAAGTGTTTGCGAGATGGAAATTACAGTCTACCCATGACACTTGACATCCTAATCGACCTGATTTACACTACTGTCAATAGGGGTAGACTAGTAACTTCAATCAGATGTGACACAACCGCCTCTGATCCCATTCAGACATGTTGGGCGCCAAACATGAGCGGCAAAACACATTTGGTTCAAGCTCATTCGAAAGACATGTGTCTCTCCCTCCATTTTGCCATTCATACATGATGGGCGGCAAAACAAACTCTCCTCTTCCGGAATCGATGTAGGCAAATATTTTAAATAGGGGAAGATGTGTAACTTCCCTCAAACGTGACACAACTGCCCTACCTGTTAGGCCCGTTCATACACCGTGTGATAGAGGCGAAGGTGTTCCGATGTTTCGATGATATAGCTATCATTTTCTGTGGGAGTCGACTTTGATGATCCGACTACGAACGTGCGAAGACGTCATGCCTTAGAAATCCCTAAACCAACTTCTAAGGGTTATTGACCATGCCGGAGCACGATCAACCTGACCACAAGGGTCTATTTCCTGCGAGCAAAATGAAGAACAAACAAGAAACTGATATTGCAATCTGGATATTGCAAATATAAGATGAAAGCTTTATAGATCAAGGTGGGGTTCTATGACATCTTGGTCTGGTCATTGAACACAAACTAAGTACACGAAGTTGCAGCTATGGCGAACTTTTAATCTAAACAAAACCCAAAGTCTAAACAATGCCCTAAGGGCTGTATATATGGAGGAGAGATGAGGGAATTTTGTGGCCCTTGGAGGAGGGGTCCGAAACCAACCCTACCTCGTGCTTCTCCACACACACGGACTCTAAAAATAGCCTATAATCAAGTATTTCGAAATTACAAGGGCCTGGCCCAAAAATAAGGTGACGCAGCACCTAGAATAGCATCTGGACGAAATTTATGAAGTGGCATCTTGTATATTTCGACCAAGGCTTCATGAACTCATTATGGTGGCTTCAAAGTCTTGGAATTGATATGTCCAATTTGCATCATGCTTTTATATCGATATTTATTGCATTATGGGCTGTTATTACACATTATGTCACAATACTTATGCCTATTCTCTCTTATTGTACAAGGTTTACATGAAGAGGGAGAATGCCGGCAACTGGGATTCTGGGCTGGAAAAGCAGCAAATATTAGAGACCTATTCTGCACAGCTCCAAAAGTCCTGAAATTTCACGGAAGACGTTTTCAGAATATATAAAAAATACTCAGCGGAAGAAACTCACCAGGGGGGCACACCCTACCCACGAGGGTGGGGGCGCGCCCTACCCCCCTGGGCACGCCCCCTACCTCGTGGGCCCCCCGGTGGCCCTCCGGTGGCCATCTTCTGCTATATGAAGTCTTTCGATTGGAAAAAATCATAAGTCATCTTCTCGGACGAAACTCCGCCGCCACGAGGAAGAACCTTGGCGGAACCAATCTAGGGCTCTGGCGGAGCTATTCTGCTGGGGAAACTTCCCTCCCTGGGGGGAAATCATCGCCATCGTCATCACCAACGCTCCTCTCATCGGGAGCGGGTAATCTCCATCAACATCTTCATCAGCTCCATCTCCTCTCAAAACCCTAGTTCATCTCTTGTATACAATTCTTGTCTCCAAGCCCGGGATTAGTGCTAGTAGGTTGCTAGTAGTGCTAATTACTCCTTGTAGTTGATGCTAGTTGGTTTAATTGGTCGAAGATCGTATGTCCAGATCCTATATGCATATTAGTACCCCTCTTATTATGAACATGTTTATGCTTTGTGAGTAGTTACTTTTGTTCTTGAGGACATGGGAGAAGTCTTGCTATTAGTAGTCATGTGAATTTGGTATTCGTTCGATATTTTGATGAGATGTATGTTGTCTCTCCTCTAGTGGTGTTATGTGAACGTCGACTACATGACACTTCACCATTGTTTGGGCCTAGAGGAAGGCATTGGGGAGTAATAAGTAGATGATGGGTTGCTAGAGTGACAGAAGCTTAAACCCTAGTTTATGCGTTGCTTCGTAAGGGGCTGATTTGGATCCATATGTGATGAGGACATGACTACCTTGGATATGATCAAAAATATTGCATATATGCATATTTGTCAGGTGATTTCTAGTGCAAACTATTCAATAATCTATTTATGTTATCCAGAACAAAAATACTTCACACACTTTTGTGTTTTGTCTAATTGCAGGTGTATGGGACATTTGTACAATCCACATATGAAGATAAGGAAGAAAGAGATGTTTATTTGCTGTCCAAAAAGTTCTCTCACGTCACTTTTGGCCCAAGAGAAGATAGAGTCCAAGTCTCTCACGTTCTGGATTCAGATTCGGACTGCACAGACACACCTGACTCAAAACGCACACAAGTTTTTCATACGGACTCCGAATTGGGTGATTCTTTTTTTCTTGGAAACTAGATTTCGTGCACTTTCCAACCCAATTGGAATCACCTTCAAATTCGTCCGGAGCGTTGAGTTGTGGACGAAACAATCTGATGCTGCAGCAGAATCCGAGTCAAACTACAAGTCCAAAGGTGTTACATCACCTCCACTTGGGCCCATTGGCCTTGTATGACCTAGATTTAGTTTTAGGCTGCCTTGGGACGTCCTCCCACCTCCTTGGCCGCCATCCCTTGCTCCTATATAAGTAGATCCATCTAGTAGCTTTTCCTTGGGATTTGTTTAGTTAAAAGTTAGCCATTGCAACTTCGTGTGCTTCGTTTGTGTCCAACGACCAGACCAAGACCACTTTTCGGATCCCCACCATTATCAATACTTCATACATATTCGCGATATTCAGATTGCTTTTATCATATTCTTGCTTGTTCTTCGATTGCTTGCAGGAATAGACCTTCGTGGTCAGGTTGATCGTGCTCCGGCGTGGTCAATAACCTCTCGGAGTTGGTTTAGCGATTGCTAAGGCACAACGTCGTTGCACGTTTGTAGTCGGATCGTCAAAGTCATCTCCACCAAATCAATAGTTATCATCTCATCGAAAGATCGGGACACCCCGCCTCTATCAAGTGGTATCAGTTTTCAGGTTGCTCGGTGAGAATTTTTAGTTTTCCTAGATTAGATTTATTTTCTTACCTATTGTCCAAGAAAAAGCCACAAAAAGGAGTTAGATCTATTCATCCTTGGTCCAAGCCAGTCTGAGCCTTTGCAATTTTCTTTTCATTGCTTGCATAGTTGAATTATCGGTTGCATCGTCGTGTCGAGTTGCTGGTCTTAGTGTCTAGTTCGTTTAGAGTTTCGAGTTCTGTTCACATTAGTCACGCCACCGCTGCATCATTATCTCTTCCGCTGTCCACCACCCATCCATCAATTTCCACCACATGCTACCCACCATTCATTGTCATAATAATAGTTGAGATCGTTCACATCTTCACTTGATCCAATCTGCATCTTATCTAGTTTGTTTTGGAAAGAGGGAGAAAAAAAGAGAGAAAAAAACGAGAAAAAAAAAGAAAAAAAAAGTCAGAGAAAAAAAAAGGAGAGAAACAAAAAAAAGTGTGAGGAAAAAAAAGAGAGAAGAAAAAAAAACAAAAAAATCGGCTCAAACTTTTCACGAGGAAAGTTGGAGAGAGAGTTGTTGTATATCCTGCTTGGCAGTTGTTTTTCATCATTATCTTCACTGCCGTTGTGATCTTCACTTATATCTTGCTGTCAAGAGCTACTTAGTATCCTTCATTGATGCTAGTTGTGCTATGCCGTGACCTCATTAGTGTTCTAGGCTCGCGTCTCTAGTCCGGTCTAGCCTAGGATCAGCACAGTACCGTCGTTGAGCGTTTATTCAACATTGCATCTTTGAATTGATTATTGCTAATCTTTTGCTACCATATATAGCCAACCCAGCTCCACACATTTCTACACCGTGTATACGTACGCTCCCCTGGCAATCGCTTTACTCAATATTCGGAGTTACTTGACACCGCTGGTTGCCGATCACCGCCTGCTGCATGGTAAGAACTTGTAAGACATTGATATTTGCTTTACTGTGAGTGTTTTACCACCACATCCTAGTAGTTATAGGAACATTATTTTTGGGTTTTGTTTCTTGTTCTACTAATCATGACAGGATCCAGAGTCAATTCATGGGCTTTGTCGATCGCGGGAGACGTGCCACCACCTTTGCAAATACCACAACCGTCACGAGAGGTGCACAAACATCCAAATGCACATGATCAGGTTAATGTATCTATACCACCATTTAATGGCCGTTTTAAACCTGCTTTATATATTGAATGGGAGTTCGACATAAAAAATATATTTGCTTCCCATAATTTCGATGAACATAAAAGGTTAAGGTTGCGGTTGGTTCTTTCACTGGTTATGCTTTGGTTTGGTGGAGTGAATATTGTCGGTTACACCCTGATTATATACCTACTACTTGGGATGATTTGAAACTTGCCATGCGACATACTTTCGTCCCTGCTTATTATACTCGTGACATGATTAAGAAGTTGCAACACTTAAAACAAGGTAGTGAAACTGTAACAAAATATTATGATGATTTACAAACTACCTTGTTGCATTCCTCTTTAGAAGAAAGTGAAGATGATTTTATGGATAGATTTTGGGGAGGATTAAACCGTGATATTCAAGAGATACTAATTCATGAAGAGTGTTATCCTATGGACCATTTGTTTCATCTTGCTTGCAAAGCTGAACAGGAAATAAAACGACGTGCTGGCCACGAGGAGAACAAGCGCACGGTGCACATTCCAAGAGTTGATATGATTGTTCCTTCAACTACTAGGCATACTATGACAACCACATCCGTTGTTATCAGGACTACATCACCTCCACCATGTGACACATCGCCCCCGAGAGTGGCTACATCATCTGAGTTGATCATAAGAGGTAATGACAAAGGTACTGATCTTCCATATCTACATGAGAATGATGAATGCCTTGTCAATTTGAATGCACCATCTGATGAGCTATCCACTACTTTGATCACACCACCTATTTTAGAGGACTACGTTGATAATTTGACTTTGCCATGTGATCAAACTACTGAAATACCAACAATTTTGAGTGCACCCATTGAATTAACTATTGATGCAAAAGAACCAATGTTTAATCATTTTGATATGACCTCTAATCTTGGTGATGATTCCGTGTTGAATGACTTATTGCATGTTTGCTTATTTAAGCATGTTGTAGCATGTAAATTTGATGCAAGTAAGGTTTATTCACCAATGTTGGAATGGTTTAATGATGAACATTGTCAATCTTTTGAAATGAATAAGAGCTTCACTTATATGTGCAAACTGAGTGGCAATATTTTCATGCCTTCTACTTCTTGTGCTAATTTTTTGGCTTTAGATTTTATGAACTATGCAAGTTACTCATCTATTCATGTGTCATATATGCAAAAATTAAGGGAAGTAAAAATGGATGACATATACATATACAACATGTACACCTTGTCTCTTTTGTTAGCCACATTTCAGATTAAGCAACGCCGAGGACGGCTTTATTTTCAAGAAGGGGAGGATGATGAGGACATGACTACCTTGGATATGACCAAAAATATTGCATATATGCATATTTCTCAGGTGATTTCTAGTGCAAACTATTCAATAATCTATTTATGTTATCCAGAACAAAAATACTTCACACACTTTTGTGTTTTGTCTAATTGCAGGTGTATGGGACATTTGTACAATCCACATATGAAGATAAGGAAGAAAGAGATGTTTATTTGCTGTCCAAAAAGGTCTCTCACGTCACTTTTGGCCCAAGAGAAGATAGAGTCCAAGTCTCTCACGTTCTGGATTCAGATTCGGACTGCACAGACACACCTGACTCAAAACGCACACAAGTTTTTCATACGGACTCCGAATTGGGTGATTCTTTTTTTGTTGGAAACTAGATTTCGTGCACTTTCCAACCCAATTGGAATCACCTTCAAATTCGTCCGGAGCGTTGAGTTGTGGACGAAACAATCTGATGCTGCAGCAGAATCCGAGTCAAACTACAAGTCCAAAGGTGTTACATCACCTCCACTTGGGCCCATTGGCCTTGACGACCTAGATTTAGTTTTAGGCTGCCTTGGGACGTCCTCCCACCTCCTTGGCCGCCACCCCTTGCTCCTATATAAGTAGATCCATCTAGTAGCTTTTCCTTGGGATTTGTTTAGTTAAAAGTTAGCCATTGCAACTTCGTGTGCTTCGTTTGTGTCCAACGACCAGACCAAGACCACTTTTCGGATCCCCACCATTATCAATACTTCATACATATTCGCGATATTCAGATTGCTTTTATCATATTCTTGTTTGTTCTTCGATTGCTTGCAGGAATAGACCTTCGTGGTCAGGTTGATCGTGCTCCGGCGTGGTCAATAACCTCTCGGAGTTGGTTTAGCGATTGCTAAGGCACAACGTCGTTGCACGTTTGTAGTCGGATCGTCAAAGTCATCTCCACCAAATCGATTGTTATCATCTCATCGAAAGATCGGGACACCCCGCCTCTATCAATATGTTTCATGCTCTGGTTAGGTTTACCTTAATACTTTTGTTGTAGTTGCAGATGCTTGCAATAGAGGTTAATCATAATTGGGATGCTTGTCCAAGTAAGGGCAGTACCCAAGCACCGGTCCACCCACATACCAAATTATCAAAGTACCGAAAGCGAATCATATGAGCGTGATGAAAACTAGCTTGACGATATTCCCATGTGTCCTCGGGAGCACTTTTCTCTCTATAAGAGTTTGTCCAGGCTTGTCCTTTGCTATAAAAAGGATTGGGCCACCTTGCTGCACTTTATTTACTTTTGTTACTTGTTGCTCGTTACAAATTATCCTATCACAAAACTATCTGTTACCACTTATTTCAGTACTTGCAGAGAATACCTTGCTGGAAACTGCTTATCATTTCCTTCTGCTCCTCGTTGGGTTCGACACTCTTACTTATCGAGAGGAATACGATAGATCCCCTATACTTGTGGGTCATCAAGACTCTTTTCTGGCGCCGTTGCCGGGGAGTGAAGCACCTTTGGTAGGTGGAATTTGGTAAGGAAAAAATTATATAGTGTGCTGAAATTTACTGTCACTTGTTACTATGGAAAGTAATCCTCTAAGGGGCTTGTTCGGGGTATCTTCACCCCGACCAGTAGAGCAAAGAGTTGCTCCTCCACCTACTAAACCTACTGAAAATGAAAATGTCTGCTTTGAAATTCCTTCGTGTATGATAGAAAAACTTCTAGCTAATCCCTTTTTAGGAGATGGAACAAAACATCCTGATGAGCATCTAGTATATGTGGATGAAGTTTGTGGATTATTTAAGCTTGCAGGTGTACCCGGAGATGTTGTTAAGAAGAAGGTCTTCCTTTTATCTTTGAAGGGAGAAGCATCGACATGGTATACGCTATGTGATGATATGTGGTCTTGGAATTACAAACGATTGAAATTGGAATTTCATCAGAAGTTTTATCTTATGCATCTTGTTCATCGTGATCGCAATTATATATATATATTTTTTGGCCTCGTGAAGGAGAAAGCATCGCTCAAGCTTGGGGGAGGCTTATATCAATGTTATATTCATGCCCCAATCATGAGCTCTCAAGAGAAATGATTTTTCAAAAATTTTATGCTCGGCTTTCTGACAGCAATCGCACCATGCTTGATACTTCTTGTGCTGGCTCTTTTATGATGAAGACTATTGGATTCAAATGGGATTTATTGGAAAGAATTAAACGCAACTCTGAAGATTGGGACCTTGACAAAGGTAAGGAGTCAGGTATGACACCTAGTTTTGATTGTGTTAAATCTTTTATGGATAGCCATGTTTTCCGTAAATTTAGCACTAAATATGGACTTGACTCTGAGATAGTAGCTTCTTTCTGTGAATCTTTTGCGACTTATGTTGATCTCCCCAAGGAGAAGTGGTTTAAATATCATCCTCCCATAGAAGTAAAAGTAGCTGCACCTATTAAAGTTGAAGAAAAGATTGTCACTTATAATGATCCTATTGTTCCTACTCCACATGTTGAGAAACCACCTTTTCCTGTTAGGATAAAGGATCATGCTAAAGCTTCAACTGTGGCTCGTAAAAGCAATATTAAAACATATACACCTCCTAAGCAAGTGAAAGTTGAACCTAAAATTGCTATTGTTAAAGATCTCCTGTCTAATAATATTGATGGGCATGTTATTTATTTCTGTGATGAAACTGCTAGAATTGCTAAACACTGTGCTAAAGATAAACCTAGACCTGTGGTAGGCATGCCTGGTATTTCTGTTAAAATTGGAGATCATTGTTATCATGGCTTATGTGATATGGGTGCTAGTTCTAGCGCAATACCTCATTCCTTATACAAAGAAATTATGCATGATATTGCACCTGCTAAAATAGAAGATATTGATGTCACAATTAAAGTTGCCAATAGAGATACTATTTCACCAATAGGAATTTTTAGAGATGTCGAAGTATTGTGTGGGAAAACTAAATATCATGCTGATTTTCTTGTTCTTGGTTCCCCACAAGATAGCTTTTGTCCCATTATATTTGGTAGACCCTTCTTAAACACTGTTAATGCTACCATAGATTGCAAAAGGGATGTTGTCACTATCGGTTTAGATGATATGACTCATGAATTTAATTTCTCTAAATTTAGTAGACAACACCGTGAAGAAGAATTACCTAGTAAGGATGAAATTATTGGTCTTTCTTCTATTGCCGTACCTCCTAGTGATCCTTTAGAACATTATTTGCTAGACCATGAAAATGATATGTTTATGAATGAAAGAAGGGAAATAGATGAAGTATTCTTTAAACAGGAACCTATTCTGAAAAACAATTTACCTGTTTAAATCCTAGGGGATCCTCCTCCACCCAAGGGTGATCCCGTGTTTGAGCTTAAACCGTTACCTGATACTCTTAAATATGCTTATCTTGATGAGAAAAAGATATATCCTGTTATTATTAGTGCTAACCTTTTAGAGCATGAGGAAGAGAGATTATTGAAAACTCTGAAGAAGCACCATGCTGCTATTGGGTATACTCTTGATGATCTTAAGGGCATTAGTCCCACTCTATGCCAACATAAAATTAATTTGGAAGAAGATGCTAAACCAGTTCGTGATCATCAACGACGGCTGAATCCTAAAATGAAAGAAGTGGTAAGAAAGGAAATACTAAAGCTCCTTGAGGCAGGTATAATGTATCCTGTTGCTGATAGTTAGTGGGTAAGTCCTGTCCATTGTGTCCCTAAGAAGGGAGGTATTACTGTTGTTCCTAATGATAAAGATGAATTGATTCCTCAAAGAATTATTATAGGTTATAGGATGGTAATTGATTTCCGTAAATTAAATAAGGCAACTAAAAAGGATCATTACCCCTTTCCTTTTATCGATCAAATGCTAGAAAGATTATCCAAACATACACATTTTTGCTTTCTAGATGGTTATTCTGGTTTCTCTCAAATACCTGTGTCAGCCAAAGATCAATCAAAGACTACTTTTACATGCCCTTTTGGTACTTTTGCTTATAGACGTATGCCTTTTGGTCTATGTAATGCACCTGCTACCTTTCAAAGATGCATGATGGCTTTATTCTCTGACTTTTGTGAAAAGATTTGTGAGGTTTTCATGGACGAGTTTGCCATCTATGGATCTTCTTTTGATGATTGCTTGAGCAACCTTGATCGAGTTTTGCATAGATGTGAAGAAACTAATCTTGTCTTGAATTGGGAGAAGTGCCACTTCATGGTTAATTAAGGTATTGTCTTGGGGCATAAAGTTTCTGAAAGAGGTATTGAAGTTGATAAAGACAAGGTTGATGCTATTGAAAAGATGCCATGTCCCAAGGACATTAAAGGTATAAGAAGTTTCCTTGGTCATGCCGGATTTTATAGGAGGTTCATTAAGGACTTCTCAAAAATTTCTCGGCCTCTGACTAATTTATTACGAAAAGATATACCATTTGTCTTTGATGATGATTATGTAGAAGCATTTGAAATACTTAAGAAAGCATTAATCTCTGCACCTATTGTTCAGCCACCTGATTGGAATTTACCCTTTGAAATTATGTATAATGCTAGTGATTATGTTGTAGGTGCCTTTCTAGGGCAAAGAGTTGATAAGAAATTAAATGTTATTCAATATGCTAGTAAAACCCTAGACAATGCTCAAAGAAATTATGCTACCACTGAAAAAGAATTCTTAGCAGTTGTATTTGCTTGTGATAAGTTCAGACCTTATATTGTTGATTCTAAAGTAACTATTCACACTGATCATGCTGCTATTAAATATCTCATGGAAAAGAAAGATGCTAAACCTAGACTTATTAGATGGGTTCTCTTGCTACAAGAATTTGACTTACATATTGTTGGTAGAAAGGGAGCTGAGAACCCCGTTGCAGACAACTTGTCTAGGTTAGAAAATGTGCTTGATGACCCAGTACCTATTGATGATAGATTTCCTAATGAGCAATTAAATGTCATAAATGCTTCGCATACTGCTCCATGGTATGCTGATTATGCTAATTACATTGTTGCTAAGTTTATACCACCTAGTTTCACATACCAGCAAAAGAAAAAGTTCTTCTATGATTTGAGGCATTACTTTTGGGATGACCCACATCTTTATAAAGAAGGAGTAGATGGTGTTATTAAACGTTGTGTACCTAAGCATGAACAAGAACAGATCCTACGCAAGTGTCACTCCAAGCTTATGGAGGATACCATGCTGGAGATAGAACTGCACATAAGGTATTGCAATCTGGTTTTTATTGGCCTACTCTCTTCAAGGATGCCCGTAAGTTTGTCTTATCCTGTGATGAATGTCAAAGAATTGGTAATATTAGTAGACGTTAAGAAATGCCTATGAACTATTCACTCGTTATTGAACCATTTGATGTTTGGGGCTTTGACTATATGGGACCCTTTCCTTCCTCTAATGGATATACACATACCTTAGTTGCTGTTTATTACGTTACTAAGTGGGTAGAAGCTATTCCAACTAGTAGTCCTGATCATAACACTTCCTTTAAAATGCTTAAAGAAGTTATTTTTCCAAGATTTGGAGTCCCTAGATATTTAATGACTGATGGTGGTTCACATTTTATTCATGGTGCTTTCCGTCAAATGCTTGCTAAATATGATGTTAATCATAGAATTGCATCTCCTTATCACCCACAGTCTAGTGGTCAAGTAGAATTGAGTAATAGAGAGCTCAAATTAATTTTGCAAAAAACTATTAATAGATCTAGAAAAAATTGGTCCAAGAAACTTGATGATGCATTATGGGCCTATAGAACTGCATATAAAAATCCTATGGGTATGTCTCCGTATAAAATGGTTTATGGAAAAGCATGTCACTTACCTCTTGAACTAGAACACAAAGCATATTGGGCTATTAAAGAACTCAATTATGATTTCAAACTTGCCGGTGAGAAGAGGTTATTTGATATTAGCTCACTTGATGAATGGAGAACCCAAGCCTATGAAAATGCCAAGTTGTTTAAAGAAAAAGTTAAAAGATGGCATGACAAAAGGATACAAAAGCGTGAGTTTAATGTAGGTGATTATGTATTGCTATACAACTCTCGTTTAAGATTTTTTTGCAGGAAAACTTCTCTCTAAATGGGAAGGTCCTTACGTTATCGAGGAGGTCTAGCGTTCCGGTGCCATAAAAATTAACAACTTCGAAGGCACAAATCCGAAGGTGGTGAACGGTAAAAGAATCAAACATTATATCTCAGGTAATCCCATAAATGTTGAAACCAATATTATTGAAACCGTAACCCCGGAGGAATACATAAGGGACACTTTCCGGAATGTTTCAGACTCCGAAAAGGAATAGGTATGTGGTACGGTAAGTAAACCGACTCCAAAACAATTTTTAAGGCAACATTTCTCCGTTTTGGAATATTTAGAAAAATAGAAAAATAAGAAGTAGTCCGAGAAGGACATGAGGGCTCCACGAGGGTGGAGGACGCGCCCCCTACCTCGTGGGCACCTCGTGTGCTCTCCGGACTCTGTTTTCGTACACGACACGTATTTTGGTCGGTAAAAATTCATTATATAATCTCCCGGAGGTTTTGACTCCCGTATCACGCAAAATCTCCTATTTTTGTTTCGAGTTGTTTTTCTGACAGATCTAGGTCGTCATGTTGTCTTCAAGTGCCCCCAAGGACCAGTTCTTCGAGAAGGTCATCAACCCCTACCTCGCAGAAGTGCTGCAACACCCTCAAACCATTGAGATGCGTGAGGGGTTGTTGCACATCCGCGATGCTGAGGGACCAAGGAAGACCAGAAGAACGGAGGCAAGGCTAGAGGCATTGGAGCAAGAAGTTTTCAAGTGTCAGGAGATGGTGGAGCGTGGACTCGATTCCAATCACATTATGATCACAGAGTTCACCAACAATCAAAAGCTGGACGTCAAGGACATTGGGGAGTCGATCTTCAAGCTTCATGAGAAAAACGAGCACCTCCAAGCCCAGATCTATGACCTGCAAAATCAAAACTGTGAGTATGAATATAGATTCAAGAGGATGAGTTTGGCTGCAGATTTGAGGTTTTAGGAGACTCGGTCATCTTTCTACGATGGTGAGCCTATGCCTTGGAAGAAGGACGACAAGCCTACGCCATCAACAAAATCACCACCGTCTCCACCAACAAAGAAGAATTGAGTATCTGGTATGGGCACTCCCCTTGGCAACTGCCAAGCTTGGGGGAGTGCCCCGGTATCGTATCACCATCACTTTTATCTTTATCGTTTTTCTTAGTTCAATCCTTTTGGTAATATCTTGATCTAGTAGAATAAAAGTTCTTAGTATGATCTAGTTGTGAGTTTTGCTTTATAATTCCTCTATGTAATCGAGTCCTTGAGCTATATAATAAAGATTAGTGTTGAGTCAAGGGCTTGATTCTTTTGCCATGATCTTCAGTGAATAAAAGAAAAAGAGAAAGAAATAAAAAGAAACAAAGAGATCATATGGATCTCATTGAGAGTAATGAGCTCACATAGAAAAAAGTATGATGAATAAAAGTTGTTGAGAGTTGACAAACATAGTTTTGGTCATCATTGCAATTAATAGGAAGTAATGAAGAAAGAGAGGTCTTCACATATAGATATACTATCTTGGACATCTTTTATGATTGTGAGCACTCATTAAACTATGACATGCTAAAAGATTTGACGTCGGACAAGGAAGACAACATAATGGGTTATGTTTTCTTACATGTGAGATAAATTATATTTTCATGGATCATCCAACATGGTTGAGCTTGCCTTTCCCCCTCGTGCTAGCCAAATTCATCGCACCAAGTAGAGATATTACTTGTGCTTCCAAATACCCTTAAACCAGTTTTGCCATCAGAGTCCACTATAGCTACCTATGGATTGAGTAAGATCCTCTAAGTAAGTTGTCATCGGTGCAAGCAATAAAAATTGCTCTCTAAATATGTATGACTTATTAGTGTGGGAGAAATAAGCTTTATACGATCGTGTGATATGGAAGAAATAAAAGCGACAGACTGCATAATAAAGGTCCATATTACAAGTGGCAATATAAAGTGACGTTCTTTCGCATTAAGATTTTGTGCATCCAACTATAAAAGTGCATTACAACCTCTGCTTCCCTCTGCGAAGGGCCTATCTTTTCCTTTTATCTCCTACCCTGCATAAGAGTCATGGTGATCTTCACCTTTCCTTCTTACATTTTATCCTTTGTTAAGCACAGTATGTTGGAAAGATCCTGGCATATATGGCTAATTGGATGCGAGTTTTCATGAACTATTACTGTTGACATTACCCTTGAGGTAAAACATTGGGAGGCAAAACTATAAGCCCCTATCTTTCTCTGTGTTCAATTAAAACTCCATACCCATAAGTATTGTGTGAGTGTCAGCAATTGTGAAAGACTATATGATAGTTGAGTATGTGGACTTGCTGAAAAGCACTTATATATTGACTCTTTCCTATGTTATGATAAAATGCAATTGCTCCAATGACTGAGATTATAGTTTGTTAGTTTTCAACGAAGCTTACTATTCATACTTGAAATTGTGATTGAATCATTACTCTAGCATAAGAAATCATATGACAAGAATTATGTAAGTTGTTGTTTTAAGAATGATCTTGATGCCCTCATGTCCGTATCTTATTTTTATCGACACCTCTATCTCTAAACATGTGGACATATTTTTCGATTTCGCCTTTTCACTTGAGGACAAGCGAGGTCTAAGCTTGGGGGAATTGATACGTCAATTTTGCATCATGCTTTTATATCGATATTTATTGCATTATGGGCTGTTATTACACATTATGTCACAATACTTATGCCTATTCTCCCTTATTTTACAAGGTTTACAGGAAGAGGGAGAATGCCGGCAGCTAGGATTCTGGGCTGGAAAAGGAGCAAATATTAAAGACCTATTCTGCACAGCTCCAAAAGTCATGAAACTTCACGAAAGATGTTTTCAGAATATATAAAAAATACTTAGGGGAAGAAACTCACCAGGGGGGCCACACCCTTCCCACGAGGGTGGGGGGCGCGCCCCCTACCTCGTGGGCCCCCTGGCGGCCCTCCGGTGGCCATCTTCTGCTATATGAAATCTTTCGATGGAAAAAAAATCATAAGCCATCTTCTCGGACGAAACTCCGCCGCCACGAGGCGGAACCTTGGCGGAACTAATCTAGGGCTCTGGCGGAGCTGTTCTGCCGGGGAAACTTCCCTCCCAGAGGGGGAAATCATCGCCATCGTCATCACCAACTCTCCTCTCATCGGGAGAGGGAAATCTCCATCAAAATCTTCATCAGCACCATCTCCTCTCAAAACCCTAGTTCATCTCTTGTATCCAATTCTTGTCTCCAAGTCTGGGATTGGTGCTAGTAGGTTGCTAGTAGTGCTAATTACTCCTTGTAGTTGATGCTAGTTGGTTTAATTGGTGGAAAATCATATGTCCAGATCCTATATGCATATTAATACCCCTCTCATTATGAACATGTTTATGCTTTGTGAGTAGTTACTTTTGTTCCTGAGGACATTGGAGAAGTCTTGCTATTAGTAGTCATGTGAATTTGCTATTCATTCGATATTTTGATGAGATGTATGTTGTCTCTCCTCTAGTGGTGTTTGGGCCTAGAGGAAGGCATTGGGGAGTAATAAGTAGATGATGGGTTGCTAGAGTGACAGAAGCTTAAACCCTAGTTTATGCGTTGCTTCATAAGGGGCTGATTTGGAGCCATATGTTGCATGCTATGGTTAGGTTTACCTTAATACTTTTGTTGTAGTTGCGGATGCTTGCAATAGAGGTTAATCATAAGTGGGATGCTTGTCCAAGTAAGGGTAGTACCCAAGCACCGGTCCACCCACATACCAAATTATCAAAGTACCGAACGCGAATCATATGAGCATGATGAAAACTAGCTTGATGATATTCCCATGTGTCCTCGGGAGCGCTTTTCTCTCTATAAGAGTTTGTCCAGGCTTGTCCTTTGCTACAAAAAGGATTGGGCCACCTTGCTGCACTTTATTTAGTTTTGTTACTTGTTGCTCGTTACAAATTATCCTATCACAAAACTATCTGTTACCACTTATTTTAGTACTTGCAGAGAATACCTTGCTGGAAACCGCTTATCATTTCCTTCTGCTCCTCGTTGGGTTCGACACTCTTACTTATCGAAAGGACTATGATAGATCCCCTATACTTGTGAGTCATCAGGAATCATCACTTGTAACTCCGTTCTTGTTCCCCTTGCGCATGCCATCATCTCCATGCTTGAACTTGCTCCAAGGTTCATCTTTCTTGTCCAAGCTAGGCCCTTCATTTGTAAGAAAAACAAATGTATACAATTTAGGTAGCATCATATTCTCATGAACATTAGAATCGTTACCAAGAAATGAAAGTACCTGGTAATTTAATTGGCGCGCGTGAGCTCTAGTAATTGGTCCAGTATGTATAGTAGCAGGGGCTATGGGTGTAACAATGGTATTGATGTCCTGATCATCCTCCCCTTCTTGAAATGAAGTCGTCCTCTACGGAAGCTCATCTTCCTCACCCAAATAAGGCTTCAAATCTGCAATGTTAAAAGTGGGACTAACCCCAAAACCTGCAAGCAACTCAAGTTTATAAGCATTATCATTTATTTTCTCTAACACCTTAAAAGGACCACCTGCACGTGGCATTAGCTTTGATTTGCACAAATTCGGAAATCTATCCTTACAGAAATGTAACCAAACAAGATCTCCAGGTGCAAACACAACATGTTTTCTACCCTTATCTCCAGCAAGTTTATATTTAGCATTCATACGCTCAATGTTTTCCTTAGTTAACTCATGCATTTTTAAAATCAATTCAACACATTCTTTAGCATCAAAATTAGCCTTCTATGAAGATGGAAGAGGCAACAAATCAATAGGTGCACGAGGTAGGAAACCATACAAAATTTCAAAAGGGCTCATCTTAGTAGTAGAATGCAATGAACGATTATAAGCAAATTGAATATGAGGCAAGCATTCTTCCCACATTTTCTTATTATTCTTCAAAACATCCCCAAGCATAGTACACAATGTTCTATTGACTACTTCAGTTTGTCCATCAGTTTCGGGGTGACAAGTACTAAAAAGTAGTTTAGTCCCCTACTTAGCCCATAGACGTCCACTACTGCAGGATGGTCCAAACATGACACTACGATCAGAGACCCTTCGACGAAACTGTGTGCGATGCCATAATCGCAAACAGGGGTGTAAAAAACCATCAAAAAAGGTGCCAAACTTTTGCGATGATGGATGCATCAAACACGGTTTAGATTTTAGTTGCATGTACGATGCAGGGCATACAGTTCAGTTCAATTAACTGTTTGAGATGAGGAGGAACTAAAGAAATGGGCAGTCAGATGAAGGCGTGTGTGATATATGGCATACGGTTCACTAGGATGAACTGTCTGTGATTAGGCAGCACAATGGAAATGGTTCAACTGAACAAGATGTGTGTGATACGCGGCAAACAGGTCTGTAATCAGAAATGTGTGCGAAGAGCAATAATAACATACACGATTGCTGCTAATAAGCCGTGTGATTTGCTCTGTCTACATTAGAATAACATGTATATATATAACTAAAATAAACATCCAATTACATAAGTGACTATACAGATCATTCGCACACACCTCAATAAGCAATTGCGTGCATTCTAAAGTAAGAGAAACAATCGTCCTAGTGACGCTCCCGCCGCTGCTATGTGGCTCGATCCCTCGTCTGGGTCACGAAGAAGTCAGTTCCTCATGTCAATGATCCACCTGTACATCTCGTAGCTTGTGTACGCGTCCATGGCCGCGTACTTGACATGTTGTTCATCCAGTCTCTTGTGCCACACACTGTGCCAGGCGTTCTTGTCCTTATTGCTCTCATTCTTCATCTTCATGAAGTAGGGGTCGATGATGGCCGAGGCGAGGTCAACCAGGGAGTTCAGTTTCTTTTTGTCGCTGCCCCAGACCTTGTAGTGGCTTTGGATGTTGACAAGATTCCGGCATTTCAAGCATCAAACCCTGAGTGCTTTTAGATCATTGGTGGTGTCCACCACAGCGAAACTGTAGTTGGAGATGTTGATAAACTTGGAGAAACGCTTGCAAGGCGTTGTGGCCAGTGTTGGGTAACATAGTAATTTCAAAAAAATTCCTACGCACACACAAGATCATGGTGATGCACAGCAACAAGAGGGGAGAGTGTTGTCTACATACCCTCATAGACCGGAAGCGGAAGCGTTATAACAACGCGGTTGATGTAGTCGTACGTCTTCACGGCCCGACCGATCAAGCACCGAAACTACGACACCTCCGAGTTTTTGCACACGTTCAGCTCGATGACGATCCCCGGACTCTGATCCAGCAAAGTTTCGGGGATGAGTTCCGTCAGCACAACGGCGTGGTGACGATCTTGATGTTCTACCGTCGTAGGGCTTCGCCTAAGCACCGCTACAATATGATAGAGGCGGGGGTGTCCCGATCTTTCGATGAGATGATAACTATCGATTTGGTGAAGATGACTTTGACGATCCGACTACAAACGTGCACGACGTTGCGCCTTAGCAATCGCTAAACCAACTCCGAAAGGTTATTGACCACGCTGGAGCACAATCAACCTGACCACGAAGGTCTATTCCTGCAAGCAATCGAAGAACAAGCAAGAATATGATAAAAGCAATCTGAATATTGCGAGTATATATGAAGTATTGATAAAGGTGGGGATCCGTAAGCGGTCTTGGTCTGGTTGTTGGACACAAACGAAGTACACGAAGTTGCAATGGCTAACTTTTAACTAAACAAATCCCCCGAAAAAGCTACTAGATGGATCTACTTATATAGGAGCAAGGGGTGGCGGCCAAGGAGGTGGGAGGACGTCCCAAGGCAGCCAAAAACTAAATCTAGGTCGTACAAGGCCAATGGGCCCAAGTGGAGGTGATGTAACACCTTTGGACTTGTAGTTTGACTCGGATTCTGCTGCAGCATCAGATTGTTTCGTCCACAACTCAACGCTCCGGACGAATTTGAAGGTGATTCCAATTGGGTTGGAAAGTGCACGAAATCTAGTTTCCAACAAAAAAAGAATCACCCAATTCGGAGTCCGTATGAAAAACTTGTGTGCGTTTTGAGTCAGGTATGTCTGTGCAGTCCGAATCTGAATCCAGAACGTGAGAGACTTGGACTCTATCTTCTCTTGGGCCAAAAGTGACGTGAGAGAACTTTTTGGACAGCAAATAAACATCTCTTTCTTCCTTATCTTCATATGTGGATTGTACAAATGTCCCATACACCTGCAATTAGACAAAACACAAAAGTGTGTGAAGTATTTTTGTTCTGGATAACATAAATAGATTATTGAATAGTTTACACTAGAAATCACCTGACAAATATGCATATATGCAATATTTTTGGTCATATCCAAGGTAGTCATGTCCTCATCATCCTCCCCTTCTTGAAAATAAAGCCGTCCTCGGCGTTGCTTAATCTGAAATGTGGCTAAGAAAAGAGACAAGGTGTACATGTTGTATATGTATATGTCATCCATTTTTACTTCCCTTGATTTTTGCATATATGACACATGAATAGATGAGTAACTTGCATAGTTCATAAAATCTAAAGCCAAAAAATTAGCACAAGAAGTAGAAGGCATGAAAATATTGCAACTCAGTTTGCACATATAAGTGAAGCTCTTATTCATTTCAAAAGATTGACAATGTTCATCATTAAACCATCCCAACATTGGTGAATAAACCTTACTTGCATCAAATTTACATGCTACAACATGCTTAAATAAGCAAACATACAATAAGTCATTCAACACAGAATCATCACCAAGATTAGAGGTCATATCAAAATGATTAAACATTGGTTCTTTTGCATCAATAGTTAATTCAATGGGCGCACTCAAAATTGTTGGTATTTCAGTTGTTTGATCACATGACGCATTCATGACAGTAACAAGAGTCTCTAAAATAGGTGGTGTGCTCAAATCAACAGGTAACTCAACACATGATGCATTCAAGTTAACTAGGCATGCTTCATTCTCATGTGAAGTTATATCATCAAGACCTTTACTGTTACCTCGCAGAGATGTAGCTGATGTAGGTACGGACGTTGACAATGTACCATACTCTTGAGATGATATTGCACTCACAATCCGAGGTGGGGCTGCTCTAGTAGGTGCAATAGTGGAGTAACCAACCGGCGGTGGTGAGCATGAACTGGAATAGTAGTTGTTGTAGTCACCCAATGCATCCTCCTGTATTTGTCTCTCAAAGGTACAAGCACGGACATACATACCAGTAATGCAACGAGGAATATACTGAAATCTTGCCTGAATATCATGGTTCAAACCACCAAAAAATCTATTCATTGTATCATCCTCAGATTCTTCTATGTCACAATGATGCATATAAGATTTGAACTCTTGGTAGTAAGCATGAACAATGTTACTGCCTTGTTTTAATTGCTCCAATTTGCGACGCAATTCACGACGATAGTAAGGAGGAAAAAATTGTTGTCTCATTACAGCTTTCAAAACTTTCCAAGTTGTGGGTTGGTTATCAATGTTTTTCTTACAATGTACACTCCACCAAACAGAAGCAAAACCAGTAAATGCTCTAATGGTAGCTCGTACTCTCTCAAGTTCAGAAAAATCATGGTGACTAAAAACTTGTTCTACTTCAAGCTCCCAAGCTAGATAAATAGCAGGATTAAATCTACTCTCAAATGATGGTAAAGAGATAACCTGACCATATGCTTGTGTGTGTTGTCCCAACTCTCGTGATGGTGAAGATGTGTCCGTCATCCAAGAACTTCTATCTCTGGAACCTGTCATGATTAGTAGAAACAAGAACCAAAATTCGAGAATAATGTTCCTATGAACTACTAGGATGTGGTTGTAAAGTGCTCACAGTAAAGCAAATATCAATATCTTACAAGTTCTTACCATACGGCAGGTGGTGACAGGCAACCAGCAGTGTCAAATAACTCCGAAGATTGTGTAAAACGATTGCCAGGGGAACATACGTATACACGGTGTAGAAATATGTGGAGCTGGGTTGGCTATATATGGTAGCAAAAGATTAGCAATAATCAATTCAGAGATGCAATGTTGAATAAACGCTCAACGACGGTACTGTGCTGGTCCTAGGCTAGACCAAACTAGAGATGCGAGCCAAGAACACTAATGAGGTCACGTCGTAGCACAACTAGCATCAATAAAGGATATGAAGTAGCCCTGGACAGCAAGATATAAGTGAAGATCACAATAGCAATAGACCTATTTAGAAGCTGATGTTGAGGTGCCAAATACTGAACTAGCTTCTGCAACTATTTAGATGCGGCTCGTCGCTAGCTTTCATTTGAGTACTCGCGGAGCCAAAACAGACTTCATATGAGGAAGTTATGCCTGTTTTACTGAACAGTGCACAAAACAGATTCCAATCCGAATTCAACTACGAGATTGAGTCTAGATAGATCCGAATTTTGTTTTTTTTTTCTCCTCTCTTTTTTTTCTCACACTTTTTTCTTTTCCTTTCTTTTTTTTTCTTTGACTTTTTTTTACTTTTTTTTTCTCTTGTTTTTTTTCTCTATCTTTTTTTCTCTCTCCCTCTTTCCAAAACAAACTAGATAAGATGTAGATTGGATCAAGCGAAGATGGGAACGATCTCAACTATGATTATGACAATGAACAGTGGGTAGCACGTGGAGGAAATTGATGTATGGGTGGTGTACAGCGGAAGGGATAACGATGCAGCGGCGACGTGACTAATGTGAACAGAACTCGAAACTCTAAACGACCTAGACACTAAGACCAGCAACTCGACGCGACGATGCAACCGATAATTCAACTATGCAAGCAATGAAAAGAAAATTGCAAAGGCTCAGACTGGCTTGGAGAAAGGATGAATAGATATAACTTTTGTTTTGTGGCTTTTTCTTGGACAATAGGTAAGAAAATAAATCTAATCTAGAAAAAACTGGAAATTCTCACCGAGCAACCTGAAAACTGATACCACTTGATAGAGGCGGGGGTGTCCCGATCTTTCGATGAGATGATAACTATCGATTTGGTGAAGATGACTTTGACGATCCGACTACAAACGTGCACGACGTTGCGCCTTAGCAATCGCTAAACCAACTCCGAAAGGTTATTGACCACGCTGGAGCACAATCAACCTGACCACGAAGGTCTATTCCTGCAAGCAATCGAAGAACAAGCAAGAATATGATAAAGCAATCTGAATATTGCGAATATAGATGAAGTATCGATAAAGGTGGGGATCCGTAAGCGGTCTTGGTCTGGTCGTTGGACACAAACGAAGTACACGAAGTTGCAATGGCTAACTTTTAACTAAACAAATCCCCCGAAAAAGCTACTAGATGGATCTACTTATATAGGAGCAAGGGGTGGCGGCCAAGGAGGTGGGAGGACGTCCAAAGGCAGCCTAAAACTAAATCTAGGTCGTACAAGGCCAATGGGCCCAAGTGGAGGTGATGTAACACCTTTGGACTTGTAGTTTGACTCGGATTCTGCTGCAGCATCAGATTGTTTCGTCCACAACTCAACGCTCCGGACGAATTTGAAGGTGATTCCAATTGGGTTGGAAAGTGCACGAAATCTAGTTTCCAACAAAAAAAGAATCACCCAATTCGGAGTCCGTATGAAAAACTTGTGTGCGTTTTGAGTTAGGTATGTCTGTGCAGTCCGAATCTGAATCCAGAACGTGAGAGACTTGGACTCTATCTTCTCTTGGGCCAAAAGTGACGTGAGAGAACTTTTTGGACAGCAAATAAACATCTCTTTCTTCCTTATCTTCATATGTGGATTGTACAAATGTCCCATACACCTGCAATTAGACAAAACACAAAAGTGTGTGAAGTATTTTTGTTCTGGATAACATAAATAGATTATTGAATAGTTTGCACTAGAAATCACCTGACAAATATGCATATATGCAATATTTTTGGTCATATCCAAGGTAGTCATGTCCTCATCACAATATTATCGAGGATTATGGTGGAGGGGGGCACCGCACATGGCTAAGAGATCAATGATCAATTGTTGTGTCTCTGGGGTGCCCCCTGCCCCCGTATATAAAGGAGTGGAGGAGGGGGCCAGCCAAGGAGGGTGGCGCGCCCAAGGGGGGAGTCCAACTCCCACCGGGAGTAGGACTCCCCTTTTTCCTATTAGGAGTAGGAGAGGGAAGGAAGAGGAAGGACGAAGGAAAGGGGGGCCGGCCCCCCTCCCAATTCGGATTGGGATTGGGGGGGGTGCGCCCCCTCCCTTGCTCCTTTCCCCTCCTTTCCACTAAGGCCCAATAAAGCCCATATACCTCCCGGGGGGTTCCGATAACCTCCCGGTGATCCGCAATTGTCCCAATCTTACCCGGAACCTTTCTGGTGTCCAAATATAGTCGTCCAATATATCGATCTTAATGTCTCGACCATTTCTAGACTCCTCGTCAAGTCCGTGATCACATCCGGGACTCCGAACAACCTTCGGTACATCAAAATATATAAACTCATAATGAAACTGTCATCGTAACATTAAGCGTGCGGACCCTACGGGTTCGAGAACAATGTAGACATGACCGAGACACATCTCCGGTCAATAACCAATAGCGGAACCTGGATGCTCATATTGGCTCCTACATATTCTACGAAGATCTTTATCGGTCAGACCGCATAACAACATACGTTGTTCCCTTTGTCATCGGTATGTTACTTGCCCGAGATTCGATCGTCGGTATCTCAATACCTAGTTCAATCTCATTACCGGCAAGTCTCTTTACTCGTTCCGTAATACATCATCTTGCAACTAACTTATTAGTTGCATTGCTTGCAAGGCTTAAGTGATATGTATTACCGAGAGGGCCCAGATATACCTCTCCGACAATCGGAGCGACAACTCCTAATATCGAAATACGCCAACCCAACATATACCTTTGGACACACCTGTAGAGCACCTTTATAATCACCCAGTTACGTTGTGACGTTTGGTAGCACACAAAGTGTTCCTCCGGTAAACGGGAGTTGCATAATCTCATAGTCATAGGAACATGTATAAGTCATGAAGAAAGCAATAGCAACATACTAAATTATCGGGTGCTAAGCTAATGGAATGGGTCATGTCAATCACATCATTCTCCTAATGATGTGATCCCGTTAATCAAATGACAACTCATGTCTATGGTTAGGAAACATAACCATCTTCGATTAATGAGCTAGTCAAGTAGAGGCATACTAGTGACACTTTGTTTGTCTATGTATTCACACAAGTATTACGTTTCCGGTTAATACAATTCTAGCATGAATAATAAACATTTATCATGATATAAGGAAATAAATAATAACTTTATTATTGCCTCTAGGGCATATTTCCTTCAGCCAGGTGGTAGTGATAGACGAGGACGTCATGTCGCACGCACAACTGGGCGACGACAACCTTCTGATCATGCCCGGCACGCCCCATGGTGTAATCTAGTTTGAAGCCAACCACTTGGTACTTGTCCTCGGCAAGGAACTACTCCATAGTTTGGATGGAGCTCTCCACCGAGACTGGATCATTCGTGTACACCACCAAGAGATCCTTCCCCCTCACGTGGGTGTCCACGACGTATTGCATGGTGAACTGCCCACCGTTGTCGTCGTTGGCCGCTGGGAGCGCCATTGGAGCCACGGGGAGCGCCATTGGAACCGCTAGATGTCCTCTCTGTATGTGTCCTCGTGGGTGTGCTTATTCTATTGTGTGAGACGAGAGATGAAGGTAAATGGCCGCAGGAATAAAAGGGGGCTGGGCGGCGTGGATTCTCGGCTTGTCCGCATGGCAGTTTTTACAGCGGGTAACTGCATCGTCGCGCCGCATCCGGCGCAACCGCATGCACACGAACATGCGTGATTGTGCACCGACCAAAACCACTGGCAGCGCGCGTGGAGGGACGAGGGCAGAGCACCTGGAGGGATGTGAGAACAGAGCGTGCGCGGCGGGACGCGAGCAGAGCGCGTCATGGCCGCCTGAACCGCAAGCAACCACACGCATAGAGCAGTTGAACACGCAGGAAATGGTAGCCTACAAGCCGGCCGACAACTACGTCGCTACATAGAGAGCAGCCGTGTGTTACCACCTCTGTCTAGTCTATAGTCCCCTTTATATTCTGTGCCATACTTTGCCCTCAAATTTAACCAAAAAAATGTTAATGCATGTTATAAAAATTATATAATTGGAAACTATGTTCAAATACGAATCCAACTATACAATCTTTGGCGACATGCATTCAAATTTTATTAGTTAAATCATACTTATAAACCAGGACGGGGGTATAGTAGGCAATTAAATCGCAAACATTTTTTTATTAACCATATGTGTACGTGGCCTTTCGTCCTCCTCTCACACGTCTTGTCACCCCGCTGCCGCAGACGGCTTACAACGTATGCTTGCGCAGCGCACGGGGGCGTTCTTTTGGCCAAACGGTTGCGCCAATGAATCATCGGTGAGCCCGTTCCCGCGCAAGCTTCCCGCCTGACTCGGTGAAATCCCCCAAAATCCCAATGCTTACCGGCCTGCTATAAAAACCCTTACGGCCGGCGAATCCCACGTCGCATTTTCCGCTCCCTTCCTATAGCTTATCTCGTCTGCTTCTCCCACAATCACCAATGACATCGGTCTGTCGTCGTCGCTCAGCCACTCCGCCATCATCAGAGGACAGCTCCAGCTGGGAGGCTACACCGTGGCGGCGGCGCAGTCCCTGGCGTAATATAGTGCGCATAGCGTCCCTATTGGGTGTGCGCGGAACACGCACCACATGCTCCGCCGCCGGTGCCCGTCGGCAACTGTTGCTGTCACATCACCATCAGAAGCCAGGGCCATCGCCCGCTCCGACGCCGCGGCCCAAAGGCAGGAGGTGGCCGTCGCGGCCGCCACCCCACTGCCGGCCACCGTGGCCATCACCCGCACCGCCACCGCGACCCGAAGGCAGGAGGTGGTGGTCATGGCCGCCACCCCGTCGTCGGCCGCCGTGGCCGCCAGCCCACTATCGACCGCAGGGGTCATCACCCGCTCCGCCACAGCCGCCCGAAGGCGGGAGGCGGAGGTGGATGCCCGCAAGTGCGTCAGCGACCTTGCGCGCTACACCGAGTTCCTGCGGGAGGAGGAGGAGCGCCTCGTCGAGCATGCAAAGAGCCTTACCGCCGCCATGGCCGCGGCACACGCCGCCTCAGAGGAGAGGAATCAGGAGATCTACGAGGAGAACCACCGCTTCGAGAGGGGTCGTCTGGAGCGGCAGAGGGCGTTCGAGGTGAGCGTCGCTGAAGCTGCAATAGCGGCAAGCACCGTATTGCGGTTACCCAGCTCATCGGTAGGCTCCTCCTCCTCCGCCTCTTACTGAGCGCGGTCGATAGAGGAGAGGAAGCCGGAAGTAGTACAAAGCCCCTCCGCAGTAGTAGTAGTAGTAGTATTTAGGGGCTATTTTGTTCAGTTCATCTGACTATAGATGTGGTGGAACTGTACAACGTACTTAAAATTAGCCTGTATATATAGTTGAACTAGCTGTTTCAATACGTGGTTGGCAACAATTGGGGAAAAGTTTGGTTGGTTCGGTTGTCGAGTTGAACTATTTGTATAAATTAAGAAGGAATGCTTAATCTATGAAATAAATCTATGTTTAATTACTGAATTTTAGTTGCAAAAATTAGATACTACTAGTGATTTTAACTTCATATTTTGACAAATCGCAGTGTTACAAGGTTGACAAATGGAAATGTTACTAGATCAACAAATGTCAATATTTCCAGTTTGAAAATGGTAACATACCCAATATGATAGATGCAAATCGCACCAAATTGTTTGTAAGTGGTTGCACACAGGTCATCCAAAAGAACCGTTTGCATTGAAGAGATGCACAAATCCTGCTCTCACTTTGCATCATGTCGTCCCGGGGTCGACAGGCGGGGGGCAGGAGAACAGCAGCTGTGTAACACCCACAATGCGGCTAAATCTCCCACGTGTCGGGGCACGACTTAGAGGCATAGCCGCATTGTAGTTTTGTCGCAAGAGCGGTAATCTTCACACAATGCCATGTACCGAATAAGAAAGGGGTAAAGTGTTGGCTTACAATCGCCACTTCACACAATACACAAATAATTCATACATCATCCAAATACACTCAAAGACCGACTATGGTCAAATCCAACAAAAAGGAAGATAAACCCCAAATGCTAGATCCCCGATCGTCCCAACTAGGCTCCACTACTGATCATCAGGAAACAAAATGTAGTAGCGACCCAGATCCTCGTCGAACTCCCACTTGAGTTCGGTAGCATCACCTGCACTGGTATCCTCGGCACCAGCATACCAACATCGGCATACCAACAACAAGAAGACATGTTCACGAAGCTAACCATGGCAAGAGCATGTTAATAGGACGCATGGATCACCAGCAACAACCATGGCAATATTGATTAACATGTAAACAATCTGCCTGGAATAATTTATAGCAAAAGTAGAGCAAGATAATGACATGCTAGAGCATTGCATAATTGCAACCAAGGGCACGAATGGATAGAGCATAACCACATGTTCAAAACATCCTTACTGAAGTATCTCAAAATAAGCATGGATCTCATGGTAGCATCAAGTTTATATGGCATCAAAATAACATCAGGAAAAGGACTTAGCAATATCCTAAGTGCCTGAAAACAGCAACATTATGGAGCCTACTTTGCATGCTTGTGCTAGCCACCACATAGATCAGACAAATACAAGACTTGCACCCCTGTAAAGATGGCATGTTGTAGTTCAAAATAGATGCATACCTCATGCTCATAGGATGCACACATCAAATGCAACAAATATGACAAATCACCATGTTCTGATAAGAACCAGCAGCTAACATTTTACATCACTCTTGCAACGATGAAAATGGCATTATAATTGATAGTAACATGCATTAAAATACTACTAACATGAAGAGCTTAACGAGACGAACATTTCGATATATCATATGCATGAATCGGAGTCACGGTCACTGAGATATAGCATGATGAACAAGTGCACATGAGATGAAATATTTCGGGGACTTGGTACCATTCACCTCCGTGAAAAGTCAACACGGGACGAGGTGGTTCCGGGACAGAGAGATCCCGGGGACGTGGCGCGTTTGGAAGGAGGGATGGGTGGATCTAGTCCCGATGCGGAGGTCGCCGGAGATGGTGGGGAAGGAGGCCGGAGACGAGGGAGCTCGCCGGAGTGCTCGGGGGAGGACGTCGCCGGACTAGGGTCGCCGAATTCGGCCGGATCCGGGGTAGGAGTAGCAGGGCGGCGGAGCTCGCGACGTCGGGCGACGGAGGCGGGGTCGGTCGCCGGCATGGTCATGAGCGGCGGAGCGAGCGGCGCCGGTGATGGAAGGTGGCGGCGCGGGGCGACGAAGGCGCGCGGGAGCGGAAGGGCACGGGGTCGCGGGCGGCGCATTGGCGGCGATTGGCGAGCACGGGCAGCGGCACAATGGTGGGGTTTGGCGGCAGGCGCGACGCCGGGCGAAGGCGGCGATGGACGACGGCGGGGAACCCGAGCGGAGGCGGCGAGGCGTGGCGGCGGGCGCGGTCGGGCTTGCACGGGCCCGCGATGGGCTCGGCGGGCCGCGGCCACGGGGACGGCGGCAGTTGATAGGTGGCGCACCGGGATTGGATGGGGCAGCGACGCGGACATGCCTGGCGCGGGATGGACGTGTTTCGTCCACGAAAAAATGGAAGGGGAGGTGTTTATATCGGTAGAGGGAGTTAGAGAGTCCAAATGAGGTGCGGTTTTCACGCCCACAATCGTGATCCGGCGATGAAAAACATGGAAGTGGTTTAGATGGGTTATTGGGCTGCTTTGGAGGGGTGTTGGGCTACAATCCAAAGAGGCTTTAGCGGTTACCCGGTTAACCGTTGGGGCATCAAACGGCCTCCAAATGGAACGAAATTTGACAGGCAGTCTACCGCTGATGTACGACGGCCACTTGACAAATCTCGGCCCACTCCGAGAGCGTTTTTCTCCCGCTCATGAAAAGAGACAAAAGGGGTGCGCCGGGTGCATGTGGGATTACGGAACGGACAACGGGGAAAATGCTCGGATGCATGAGACGAACACGAATGCAAATGCAATGCACATGAACAAAATGCAAAATGCAAAATGAAAGACAAAACCCAACCACGAAGGAAAATATCAATCACCTAGCCGAAGATGGCAAGAGTCGGAGTTACAAATATGGAATGTTGTATCCGGGGCATTACAAGCTGGCGGCACTGAGAGGTAGCGTTCGACGATGGCGACCCATGCCACTGAGGGGGGCGTGCGCATGGAGAGGAAGGCGGGCGGCCATGGAAGTCAAAGGGCTCACTTCCCAGTGGGTGATAGAGGCGAGGGTGTCCCGATCTTTCAATGAGATGATAACTATCGATTTGGTGGAGACGACTTTGACGATCCGACTACAAACGTGCACGACGTTGCGCCTTAGCAATCGCTAAACCAATCTCCTGAGGTTACTGACGATGCCGGAAGCACGGTCAGCCTGACCACGAAGGTCTATTCCTGCAAGCAATCGAAGAACGAACAAGAATATGATAAAGCAATCTGAATATTGCAAATATATATGAGGTATTGATAATGGTGGGGATCCGTAAGCGGTCTTGGTCTGGTCGTTGGACACAAACGAAGTACACGAAGTTGCAATGGCTAACTTTTAACTAAACAAATCCCAAGGAAAAGCTACTAGATGGATCTACTTATATAGGAGCAAGGGGTGGCGGCCAAGGAGGTGGGAGGACGTCCCAAGGCAGCCTAAAACTAAATCTAGGTCGTACAAGGCCAATGAGCCCAAGTGGAGGTGATGTAACACCTTTGGACTTGTAGTTTGACTCGGATTCTGCTGCAGCATCAGATTGTTTCGTCCACAACTCAACGCTCCGGACGAATTTGAAGGTGATTCCAATTGGGTTGGAAAGTGCACGAAATCTAGTTTCCAACAAAAAAAGAATCACCCAATTCGGAGTCCGTATGAAAAACTTGTGTGCGTTTTGAGTCAGGTATGTCTGTGCAGTTCGAATCTGAATCCAGAACGTGAGAGACTTGGACTCTATCTTCTCTTTGGCCAAAAGTGACGTGAGAGAACTTTTTGGACAGCAAATAAACATCTCTTTCTTCCTTATCTTCATATGTGGATTGTACAAATGTCCCATACACCTGCAATTAGACAAAACACAAAAGTGTGTGAAGTATTTTTGTTCTGGATAACATAAATAGATTATTGAATAGTTTGCACTAGAAATCACCTGACAAATATGCATATATGCAATATTTTTGGTCATATCCAAGGTAGTCATGTCCTCATCATCCTCCCCTTCTTGAAAATAAAGCCGTCCTCGGCGTTGCTTAATCTGAAATGTGGCTAACAAAAGAGACAAGGTGTACATGTTGTATATGTATATGTCATCCATTTTTACTTCCCTTGATTTTTGCATATATGACACATGAATAAATGAGTAACTTTCATTGTTTATAAAATCTAAAGCCAAAAAATTATCACAAGAAGTAGAAGGCATGAAAATATTGCAACTCAGTTTGCACATATAAGTGAAGCTCTTATTCACTTCAAAAGATTGGCAATGTTCATCATTAAACCATCCTAACTTCGATGAATAAACCTTACTTGCATCAAATTTACATGCTACAACATGCTTAAATAAGCAAACATGCAATAAGTCATTGGACACAGAATCATCATCAAGATTAGAGGTCATATCAAAATGATTAAACATTGGTTCTTTTGCATCAACAGTTAATTCAATGGGTGCACTCAAAATTGTTGATATTTCAGTTGTTTGATCACATGACGCATTCATGATAGTAAAAAGAGTCTCTAAAATAGGTGGTGTGCTCAAATCGACAGGTAACTCAACACATGATGCATTCAAGTTAACTAGGCATGCTTCATTCTCATGTGAAGTTATATCATCAAGACCTTTACTGTTACCTCGAAGAGATGTAGCTGATGTAGGTACGGACGTTGACAATGTACCATACTCTTGAGATGATATCGCGCTCATAATCCGAGGTGCAATGATGGAGGAACCCACCGGCGGTGGTGAGCATGAACTGGAATAGTAGTTGTTGTAGTCACCTAATGCATCCTCCTGTATTTGTCTCTCAAAGGTACAAGCACGGACATACATACCAGTAATGCAACGAGGAATATACTGAAATCTTGCCTGAATATCATGGTTCAAACCACCAAAAAATCTATTCATTGTATCATTCTCAGATTCTTCTATGTCACAATGATGCATATAAGATTTGAACTCTTGGTAGTAAGCATGAACAGTGTTGTTGCCTTGTTTAAATTGTTCAAATTTGCGAAGCAATTCACGACGATAATAAGGAGGGAAAAATTGTTGTCTCATTACAGCTTTCAAAACTTTCCAAGTTGTGGGTTGGTTATCAATGTTTTTCTTACAATGTACACTCCACCAAACAGAAGCAAAACCAGTAAATGCTCTAATGGTAGCTCGTACTCTCTCAAGTTCAGAAAAATCATGGTGACTAAAAACTTGTTCTACTTCAAGCTCCCAAGCTAGATAAATAGCAGGATTAAATCTACCCTCAAATGATGGTAAAGAGATAACCTGACCATATGCTTGTGTGTGTTGTCCCAACTCTTGTGATGGTGAAGATGTGTCCGTCATCCAAGAACTTCTATCTCTGGAACCTGTCATGATTAGTAGAAACAAGAACCAAAATTCGAGAATAATGTTCCTATGAACTACTAGGATGTGGTTGTAAAGTGCTCACAGTAAAGCAAATATCAATATCTTACAAGTTCTTACCATGCGGCAGGTGGTGACAGGCAACCAGCGGTGTCAAATAACTCTGAAGATTGTGTAAAGCGATTGCCAGGGGAACGTGCGTATACACGGTGTAGAAATATGTGGAGCTGGGTTGGCTATATATGGTAGCAAAAGATTAGCAATAATCAATTCAGAGATGCAATGTTGAATAAACGCTCAACGACGGTACTGTGCTGGTCCTAGGCTAGACCGAACTAGAGACGCGAGCCTAGAACACTAATGAGGTCACGTCGTAGCACAACCAGCATCAATGAAGGATACTAAGTAGCTCTGGATAACAAGATATAAGTGAAGATCACAACGGCAATAAAGATAATGATGTGAAACAACAGCCAAGCTGTTTTACTGAACAGTGCACAAAACAGATTCCAATCCGAATTCAACTACGAGATTGAGTCTAAAAAGATCCGAATTTTGTTTTTTTTCTCTTTTTTTCCTCACACTTTTTTTCTTTCTCTCCTTTTTTTTCTCTGACTTTTTTTTTCTTTCCAAGACAAACTAGATAAGATGCAGATTGGATCAGGCGAAGATGTGAATGACCTCAACTATGATTATGACAATGAACAGTGCGTAGCATGTGGTGGAAATTAATAGATGTGATAGTGGACAGCGGAAGGGATAATGATGCAGCGGCGGTGTGACTAATGTGAACAGAACTCGAAACTCTAAAGGAACTAGACGCTAAGACCAGCAACTGACACGACGATGCAACCGATAATTCAACTATGCAAGCAATGAATAGAAAATTGGAAAGGCTCAGACTGGCTTGGATAAAGGATGAACAGATCTAACTTATTTTTGTGTGGCTTTTTCTTGGACAATAGGTAAGAAAATAAATCTAATCTAGGAAAACTGGAAATTCTCACCGAGCAACCTGAAAACTGATACCACTTGATAGAGGCGAGGGTGTCCCGATCTTTCGATGAGATGATAACTATCGATTTGGTGGAGACGACTTTGACGATCCGACTACAAACGTGCACGACGTTGCGCCTTAGCAATCGCTAAACCAATCTCCTGAGGTTACTGACGATGCCGGAAGCACGGTCAGCCTGACCACGAAGGTCTATTCCTGCAAGCAATCGAAGAACGAGCAAGAATATGATAAAGCAATCTGAATATTGCAAATATATATGAGGTATTGATAATGGTGGGGATCCGTAAGCGGTCTTGGTCTGGTCGTTGGACACAAACGAAGTACACGAAGTTGCAATGGCTAACTTTTAACTAAACAAATCCCAAGTAAAAGCTACTAGATGGATCTACTTATATAGGAGCAAGGGGTGGCGGCCAAGGAGGTGGGAGGACGTCCCAAGGCAGCCTAAAACTAAATCTAGGTCGTACAAGGCCAATGGGCCCAAGTGGAGGTGATGTAACACCTTTGGACTTGTAGTTTGACTCGGATTCTGCTGCAGCATCAGATTGTTTCGTCCACAACTCAACGCTCCGGACGAATTTGAAGGTGATTCCAATTGGGTTGGAAAGTGCACGAAATGTAGTTTCCAACAAAAAAAGAATCACCCAATTCGGAGTCCATATGAAAAACTTGTGTGCGTTTTGAGTCAGGTGTGTCTGTGCAGTCCGAATCTGAATCCAGAACGTGAGAGACTTGGACTCTATCTTCTCTTGGGCCAAAAGTGACGTGAGAGAACTTTGTGGACAGCAAATAAACATCTCTTTCTTCCTTATCTTCATATGTGGCTTGTACAAATGTCCCATACACCTGCAATTAGACAAAACATAAAAGTGTGTGAAGTATTTTTGTTCTGGATAACATAAATAGATTATTGAATAGTTTGCACTAGAAATCACCTGACAAATATGCATATATGCAATATTTTTGGTCATATCCAAGGTAGTCATGTCCTCAGCTCTGATACCACTTGATAGAGGCGGGGTGTCCCGATCTTTCGATGAGATGGTAACTATCGATTTGGTGGAGACGACTTTGACGATCCGACTACAAACGTGCACGACGTTGCGCCTTAGCAATCGCTAAACCAATCTCCTGAGGTTACTGCTGATGCCGGAAGCACGGTCAGCCTGACCACGAAGGTCTATTCCTGCAAGCAATCGAAGAACGAGCAAGAATATGATAAAGCAATCTGAATATTGCAAATATATATGAGGTATTGATAATGGTGGGGATCCGGAAGCGGTCTTGGTCTGGTCGTTGGACACAAACGAAGTACACGAAGTTGCAATGGCTAACTTTTAACTAAACAAATCCCAAGGAAAAGCTACTAGATGGATCTACTTATATAGGAGCAAGGGGTGGCGGCCAAGGAGGTGGGAGGACGTCCCAAGGCAGCCTAAAACTAAATCTAGGTCGTACAAGGCCAATGGGCCCAAGTGGAGGTGATGTAACACCTTTGGACTTGTAGTTTGACTCGGATTCTGCTGCAGCATCAGATTGTTTCGTCCACAACTCAACGCTCCGGACGAATTTGAAGGTGATTCCAATTGGGTTGGAAAGTGCACGAAATCTAGTTTCCAACAAAAAACGAATCACCCAATTCGGAGTCCGTATGAAAAACTTGTGTGCGTTTTGAGTCAGGTATGTCTGTGCAGTCCGAATCTGAATCCAAAACGTGAGAGACTTGGACTCTATCTTCTCTTGGGCCAAAAGTGACGTGAGAGAACTTTTTGGACAGCAAATAAACATCTCTTTCTTCCTTATCTTCATATGTGAATTGTACAAATGTCCCATACACCTGCAATTAGACAAAACACAAAAGTGTGTGAAGTATTTTTGTTCTGGATAACATAAATAGATTATTGAATAGTTCGCACTAGAAATCACCTGACAAATATGCATATATGCAATATTTTTGGTCATATCCAAGGTAGTCATGTCCTCATCAGTGGGCCTACGCAGCGTCCTACTCACATGCTTCCTGGTGAGCCTGCGCATTCAAGGACAGCTTGCACTCATCTCGGTCATCGTGCGCTCCGGACCACGCTCGCACGCCTCCCGTTCAGTCAAGGTCAAGCAACTGTCCGCACGGCACCTCCTACAGCCATTAAAACCAAGACACGTGGCATCACGTGAATGGTTAGTAGAACACACACGGTTTGAATTATACAAACGTTTGAGAAATTAAAGTGGTAGCTATTTTTTCAAAATGCCTTTGTTGGCTGTCATTATTCGAGTGCGCCTTCTCTCAAAAAGGACATAAAAAATACCACATCATGTCGGGTGCCATTCAATGATAGCATGCCAAGTTTCATGAATTTCAAACGAGTTTTGGATTTACTAGAAATTAAAAACCACGCATCTCAATGTTTTCCCAGCAATCAACAGTGCCTTGGTGTTTGAAATTCATTCCCATTTCTTGCATGGGACCTAAGCATGCACCCAAGGACACATATTTGATTTTTCAACCAATTTATATGCACATGAGGATGTGCATGTAGTTCAAATTTGAATTATGCACATAAATGCATTGAAAACTCAGTTAATGCATAAAATGTCCAAACGAACCCCGAAAAATCACAAAAATTGACACAACACTCATGTTGTTCTATATTATCACGAGAATTTTTTTGGAAGCAATAAGTGGCAATGGATATCATTTCGTCCCCAAAGGTGGGATGTTCCCTACCGAAACCATCATGCTTGTTGTGAGAAGCACTGGTTTGTGAGAAGCATATACCCAAACCTGCCTCAAACGGGACAAATTTTTTATCATGGCATGTTGATGCCGCTCCATGAAAGCATGCCAAGTTTCATGAATTTCAGACGAGTTTTGATTTTCTAGCATTTAAAAACCAGGCATCTCATTGTTTTGCCGACAATCAACAGTGCCCTAGTGTTTGAAATTCATTCCCATTTCTTGCATAGGACCTAAGCATGCACCCTAGGACACAGATTTGATTTTTCAACCAATTTATATGCACTGGAGGATGTGCATGTAGTTCAAATTTGAATTATGCACATAAATGCTTTGAAAACTCAGTTAATGCATAAAAATGTCCAAACGAACCCCAAAAATCACAAAAGTTGACAAAACACTCATGTTTTGCTATGTTGACATGAGAAATTTTTTGAAAGCAATAAGAGGCAATGGATATCGTTTCGTCCCCAAAGGTGGGACATTCCCTACCGAAATCGTCATGCTTGTTGTGAGAAGCTTTGGTTTGTGAGAAGCATATACCCAAACCTGCCCCAAATAGGACAAATTTTTTACCATGGCATGTTGATGTCTCTCCATGAAAGCATGCCAAGTTTCATGAATTTTAGAGGAGTTTTGGATTTACTAGAATTTAAAAACCAGGCATCTGAATGTTTTACCGGTAATCAACGGTGCCCTGGTTTTTGAAATTCATTCCCATTTCTTGCATGGGACCTAAGCATTCACCCAAGGACACAGATTTGATTTTTCAACCAATTTATATGCACTGCAGCATGTGCATGTAGTTCAAATTTGAATTATGCACATAAATACTTTGAAAACTCAGTTAATGCATAAAAATGTCCAAACGAAACTTAAAAAATCACAAAAATTGACACAACAATCATGTTGTTATATGTTATCAAGAGAAATTTTTTGGAAGCAATAAGTGGCAATGGATATTATTTCGTCCCCAGAGGTGGGACGTTCCCTACCGAAAATATCATACTTGTTGTGAGAAGCTCTGGTTTATGAGAAGCATATACCCAAACCCGCCTCAAACGGGACAGATTTTTTATCACGGCATGTTGATGCCGCTCCATGAAAGCATGCGAACTTTCATGAATTTCAGACGAGTTTTGATTTTCTAGAATTTAAAAACCAAGCATGTCATCGTTTTGCCGGCAATCAATAGTGCCCTAGTGTTTGAAATTCATTCCGATTTCTTGCATAGGACCTAAGCATGCACCCAAGGACACGGATTTGATTTTTCAACCAATTTATATGCACTGGAGGATGTGCATGTAGTTCAAATTTGAATTATGCACATAAATGCTTTGAAAACTCAGTTAATGCATAAAAATGTCCAAATGAACCCCAAAAATCACAAATGTTGACACAACACTCTTGTTGTTCTATGTTGACACGAGAAATTTTTTGAAAGCAATAAGAGGCAATGGACATCGTTTTGTCCCCAAAGGTGGGACATTCCCTACCAAAACCATCATGCTTGTTGTGAGAAGCTCTGGTTTGTGAGAAGCATATACCCAAACCTGCCCCAAACGGGACAAAATTTTTACCATAGCATGTTGATGCCCCTCCATGAAAGCATGCCAAGTTTCATGAATTTCAGAGGAGTTTGGGATTTACTAGAATTTAAAAACGAAGCATCTCAATTGATAGAGACTAAGGTGTCCCGATGTTTCGATGAGATGGTGGCTATCGTTTTCTGTGGGAGTCGACCTTGACGATCCGACTACGAACGTGCGAGACGTCGCGCCTTAGCAATCGCTAAACCAACTTCCGAGGGTTATTGACCACGCCGGAGCACGATCAACCTGACCACGAGGGTCTGTTTCCTGCGAGCAAATGAAGAACAAGCAAGAAACTGAGATTGCAATCGGGATATTGCGAATATAAGATGAAAGCTTTATTGATCAAGGTGGGGTTCTGTGACGTCTTGGTCTGGTCGTTGGACACAAACGAAGTACGCAAAGTTGCAGCTATGGCGAACTTTTAATCTAAACAAAACCCAAGGAAAAAGCTACTAGATGGATCTACTTATATAGGAGCAAGGGGTGGCGGCCAAGGAGGTGGGAGGACGTCCCAAGGCATCCTAAAACTAACCCTAGGTCGTACAAGGCTCATGGGCCCAAGTGGAGGTGATGCAACACCTTTGGGCTTGTAGTTTGACTCGGATTCTGCTGCAACGTCAGATTGTTTCGTCCGTAACTCAACGCTCCGGTGAAGGTGAGTCCAATTGGGTTGGAAAGAGCACGAAATCTAGTTTCCAACAAAAAAAGAATCACCCAATTCGGAGTCCGTATGAAAAAGTTGTTGGTGTTTTGAGTTAGGTATGTCTGTGCAGTCCGAATCTGAATCCAGAACGTGAGAGACTTGGACTCTATCTTCTCTTGGCCCAAAAGTGACGTGAGAAGGACTTTTTGAACACAACCTAAACTTCTCCTTTTCCCTTATCTTCATATGTGGATTGTACAAATGTCCCATACACCTGCAATTAGACAAAACACAAAAGTGTGTGAAGTATTTTTGTTCTGGATAACATAAATAGATTATTGAATAGTTTGCATTAGAAATCACCTGACAAATATGCATGTATGCAATATTTTTGGTCGTATCCAAGGTAGTCATGTCCTCATCATCCTCCCCTTTTTGAAAACAAAGCCGTCCTCGGCGTTGCTTAATCTGAAATGTGGCTAACAAAAGAGACAAGGTGTACATGTTGTATATGTATTTGTCATCCAGTTTAACTTCCCTTGATTTTTGCACGTATGACACATGTATACATGAGTAACTTTCATAGTTCATAAAAACTAAAGCCAAAAAATTATCACAAGAAGTAGAAGGCATGAAAATATTAGAACTCAGTTTGCACATATAAGTGAAGCTCTTATTCATTTCAAAAGATTCACAATGTTCATCATTAAACCATCCCAACTTTGGTGAATAAAACTTACTTTGCATCAAATTTACATGCTACAACATGCTTAAATAAGCAAACATGCAATAAGTCATTGGACACAGAATCATCACCAAGATTGAAGGCCATATCAAAATGATTAAACATTAGTTCTTTTGCATCAACAGTTAATTCAATGGGTGCACTCAAAATTGTTGATATTTCAGTTGTTTGATCACATGACGCATTCATGACAGTAACAAGATTCTCTAAAATAGGTGGTGCGCTCAAATCAACAGGTAACTCAATACATGACGCATTCAAGTTAACTAGGCATGCATCATTCTCATGTGAAGTTATATCATCAATACCTTTACTGTTACCTTGTGGCAAAGATGTAGCTGATGCAGGTACGGACGTTGACAATGTACCATACCCTTGAGATGATGCCGCGCTCATAATCCAAGGTGCAATGATGGAGTAACCCACCGGCGGTGGTGAGCATGAACTGGAATAGTAGTTGTTGTAGTCACCTAATGCATCCTCCTGTATCTGTCTCTCAAAGGTACAAGTACGGACATACATACCAGTAATGCAATGAGGAATATACTGAAATCTTGCCTGAATATCATGGTTCAAATCACCAAAAAATCTATTCATTGTATCATTCTCAGATTCTTCTATGTCACAATGATGCATATAAGATTTGAACTCTTGGTAGTAAGCATGAACAGTGTTGTTGCCTTGTTTAAATTGTTCAAATTTGCGAAGCAATTCACGACGATAATAAGGAGCGAAAAATTGTTGTCTCATTACAGCTTTCAAAACTTTCCAAGTTGTGGGTTGGTTATCGATGTTTTTCTTACAATGTACACTCCACCAAACAGAAGCAAAATTAGTAAATGCTCTAGTGGCTGCTCGCACTCGCTCAAGTTCAGAAAAGTCATGGTGACTAAAAACTTGTTCTACTTCAAGCTCCCAAGCTAGATATGTAGTAGGATTAAATCTACCCTCAAATGACGGTAAAAAGATAACCTGACCATGTGCTTGTGTGTGTTGTCCCAACTCTCGTGATGGTGAAGATGTGTCCGTCGTCCAAGAACTTCTATCTTCGGAACCTGTCATGATTAGTAGAAACAAGAAACAAAATTCAAGAATAATGTTCCTATGAACTACTAGGTGTGGTGGTAAAGCGCTCACAGTAAAGCAAATATCAATATCTTACAAGTTCTTACCAAGCAACAGGTGGTGACAGGCAACCAACGGTGTCAAATAACTCTGAAGATTGTGTAAAGCGATTGCCAGGGGAACGTACGTATACACGGTGTAGAAATATGTGGAGCTGGGTTGGCTATATATGGTAGCAAAAGATTAGCAATAATCAATTCAGAGATGCAATGTTGAATAAACGCCCAACGACGGTACTGTGCTGGTCCTAGGCTAGACCCAACTAGAGACGCGAGCCTAGAACACTAACAAAATCACGGCGCTGCACGTAAATAAGGGAAAAGTACACTCTGGAACTCTCTTTTTTTTGCTCTTTTTTTTTGCGCTCCTTTTTTTTGCGCTCCTCTTTTTTTTTGTGAAAAATCACTATAATGGCGAGTGTCTCAAAACTCTTCCCTCGTCAAACTGATAGGATGGGCACGAATTATTTTTTTCACTTTTTTTTGCTCCCCTTTTTTTTCTTTTTTTTCCGAGACCTACGCCGGCAAGGAAACACGGATCGGAATTTAGATTGATCTCAAGAACAAACCTAATATGAGAAGAACTCGGATTGGTGGATGGATATATGGTTGTGGTATATGGCAGCGGTGGTGGTATATGGTAGCGTTGGTGGTATATGGATACAGATTGGTGGTGGTATATGGATACGGATTGGTGGTGGTATATGGATACGGATTCAGAGCGGTGGCGGATAAGCAATGGTGGTAGATGGCAAGGCGATGATGATGGTGCGGCGGCGGCGTGACAACTTATGACCAGAACTCGAAACTCTAAAAGACTAGACTCTAAGACTAGCAACTTGACACAACGATGCAACCGCAAATTCAACAAAGTAAAAACCCTAAAAAGATTATGCAAAGGCTCAGATTGGTTCGGATATGATGAACTAACCCTAATTTTTTTTGTGGCTTTTTCTTGGACAATAGGTAAGAAAATAAATCTAATCTAGGAAAACTGGAAATTCTCACCGAGCAACCTGAAAACTGATACCACTTGATAGAGACTAAGGTGTCCCGATGTTTCGATGAGATGGTGGCTATCGTTTTCTGTGGGAGTCGACCTTGACGATCCGACTACGAACGTGCGAGACGTCGCGCCTTAGCAATCGCTAAACCAACTTCCGAGGGTTATTGACCACGCCGGAGCACGATCAACCTGACCACGAGGGTCTGTTTCCTGCGAGCAAACGAAGAACAAGCAAGAAAGTGAGATTGCAATCGGGATATTGCGAATATAAGATGTGATGAGGACATGACTACCTTGGATATGACCAAAAATATTGCATATATGCATATTTGTCAGGTGATTTCTAGTGCAAACTATTCAATAATCTATTTATGTTATCCAGAACAAAAATACTTCACACACTTTTGTGTTTTGTCTAATTGCAGGTGTATGGGACATTTGTACAATCCACATATGAAGATAAGGAAGAAAGAGATGTTTATTTGCTGTCCAAAAAGTTCTCTCACGTCACTTTTGGCCCAAGAGAAGATAGAGTCCAAGTCTCTCACGTTCTGGATTCAGATTCGGACTGCACAGAGATACCTGACTCAAAATGCACACAAGTTTTTCATACGGATTCCGAATTGGGTGATTCTTTTTTTGTTGGAAACTAGATTTCGTGCACTTTCCAACCCAATTGGAATCACCTTCAAATTCGTCCGGAGCGTTGAGTTGTGGACGAAACAATCTGATGCTGCAGCAGAATCCGAGTCAAACTACAAGTCCAAAGGTGTTACATCACCTCCACTTGGGCCCATTGGCCTTGTACGACCTAGATTTAGTTTTAGGCTGCCTTGGGACGTCCTCCCACCTCCTTGGCCTCCACCCCTTGCTCCTATATAAGTAGATCAATCTAGTAGCTTTTCCTGGGGATTTGTTTAGTTAAAAGTTAGCCATTGCAACTTCGTGTACTTTGTTTGTGTCCAACGACCAGACCAAGACCGCTTACGGATCCCCACCTTTATCGATACTTCATCTATATTCGCAATATTCAGATTGCTTTATCATATTCTTGCTTGTTCTTCGATTGCTTGCAGGAATAGACCTTCGTGGTCAGGTTGATTGTGCTTCGGCGTGGTCAATAACCTCTCGGAGTTGGTTTAGCGATTGCTAAGGCGCAACGTCGTGCACGTTTGTAGTCGGATCGTCAAAGTCATCTTCACCAAATTGATAGTTATCATCTCATCGAAAGATCGGGACACCCCGCCTCTATCAAGTGTACACCTTGTCTCTTTTGTTAGCCACATTTCAGATTAAGCAACGCCGAGGACGGCTTTATTTCAAGAAGGGGAGGATGATGAGGACATGACTACCTTGGATATGACCAAAAATATTGCATATATGCATATTTGTCAGGTGATTTCTAGTGCAAACTATTCAATAATCTATTTATGTTATCCAGAACAAAAATACTTCACACACTTTTGTGTTTTGTCTAATTGCAGGTGTATGGGACATTTGTACAATCCACATATGAAGATAAGGAAGAAAGAGATGTTTATTTGCTGTCCAAAAAGTTCTCTCACGTCACTTTTGGCCCAAGAGAAGATAGAGTCCAAGTCTCTCACGTTCTGGATTCAGATTCGGACTGCACAGACATACCTGACTCAAAACGCACACAAGTTTTTCATACGGATTCCGAATTGGGTGATTCTTTTTTTGTTGGAAACTAGATTTCGTGCACTTTCCAACCCAATTGGAATCACCTTCAAATTCGTCCGGAGCGTTGAGTTGTGGACGAAACAATCTGATGCTGCAGCAGAATCCGAGTCAAACTACAAGTCCAAAGGTGTTACATCACCTCCACTTGGGCCCATTGGCCTTGTACGACCTAGATTTAGTTTTAGGCTGCCTTGGGACGTCCTCCCACCTCCTTGGCCTCCACCCCCTGCTCCTATATAAGTAGATCAATCTAGTAGCTTTTCCTGGGGATTTGTTTAGTTAAAAGTTAGCCATTGCAACTTCGTGTACTTTGTTTGTGTCCAACGACCAGACCAAGACCGCTTACGGATCCCCACCTTTATCGATACTTCATCTATATTCGCAATATTCAGATTGCTTTATCATATTCTTGCTTGTTCTTCGATTGCTTGCAGGAATAGACCTTCGTGGTCAGGTTGATTGTGCTTCGGCGTGGTCAATAACCTCTCGGAGTTGGTTTAGCGATTGCTAAGGCGCAACGTCGTGCACGTTTGTAGTCGGATCGTCAAAGTCATCTTCACCAAATTGATAGTTATCATCTCATCGAAAGATCGGGACACCCCGCCTCTATCAAGATGAAAGCTTTATTGATCAAGGTGGGGTTCTGTGACGTCTTGGTCTGGTCGTTGGACACAAACAAAGTACGCGAAGTTGCAGCTATGGCGAACTTTTAATCTAAACAAAACCCAAGGAAAAAGCTACTAGATGGATCTACTTATATAGGAGCAAGGGGTGGCGGCCAAGGAGGTGGGAGGACGTCCCAAGGCATCCTAAAACTAACCCTAGGTCGTACAAGGCTCATGGGCCCAAGTGGAGGTGATGCAACACCTTTGGGCTTGTAGTTTGACTCGGATTCTGCTGCAACGTCAGATTGTTTCGTCCATAACTCAACGCTCCGGACGAATTTGAAGGTTAGTCCAATTGGGTTGGAAAGAGCACGAAATCTAGTTTCCATCAAGAAAAGAATCACTCAATTCGGAGTCCGTATGAAAAAGTTGTTGGTGTTTTGAGTCAGGTATGTCTGTGCAGTCCGAATCTGAATCCAGAACGTGAGAGACTTGGACTCTATCTTCTCTTGGCCCAAAAGTGACGTGAGAAGGACTTTTTGAACACAACCTAAACTTCTCCTTTTCCCTTATCTTCATATGTGGATTGTACAAATGTCCCATACACCTGCAATTAGACAAAACACAAAAGTGTGTGAAGTATTTTTGTTCTGGATAACATAAATAGATTATTGAATAGTTTGCATTAGAAATCACCTGACAAATATGCATGTATGCAATATTTTTGGTCATATCCAAGGTAGTCATGTCCTCGTCATCCTCCCATTTTTGAAAACAAAGCCGTCCTCGGCGTTGCTTAATCTGAAATGTGGCTAATAAAAGAGACAAGGTGTACATGTTGTATATGTATATGTCATCCAGTTTAACTTTCCTTGATTTTTGCACGTATGACACATGTATACATGAGTAACTTTCATAGTTCATAAAAACTAAAGCCAAAAAATTATCACAAGAAGTAGAAGGCATGAAAATATTAGAACTCAGTTTGCACATATAAGTGAAGCTCTTATTCATTTCAAAAGATTCGCAATGTTCATCATTAAACCATCCCAACTTTGGTGAATAAAACTTACTTGCATCAAATTTACATGCTACACATGCTTAAATAAGCAAACATGCAATAAGTCATTGGACACAGAATCATCACCAAGATTGGAAGCCATATCAAAATGATTAAACATTAGTTCTTTTGCATCAACAGTTAATTCAATGGGTGCACTCAAAATTGTTGATATTTCAGTTGTTTGATCACATGACGCATTCATGACAGTAACAAGATTCTCTAAAATAGGTGGTGCGCTCAAATCAACAGGTAACTCAATACATGACGCATTCAAGTTAACTAGGCATGCATCATTCTCATGTGAAGTTATATCATCAATACCTTTACTGTTACCTTGTGGCAAAGATGTAGCTGATGCAGGTACGGACATTGACAATGTACCATACCCTTGAGATGATGCCGCGCTCATAATCCGAGGTGCAATGATGGAGTAACCCACCGGCGGTGGTGAGCATGAATTGGAATAGTAGTTGTTGTAGTCACCTAATGCATCCTCCTGTATCTGTCTCTCAAAGATACAAGTACGGACATACATACCAGTAATGCAATGAGGAATATACTGAAATCTTGCCTGAATATCATGGTTCAAACCACCAAAAAATCTATTCATTGTATCATTCTCAGATTCTTGTATGTCACAATGATGCATATAAGATTTGAACTCTTGGTAGTAAGCATGAACAGTGTTGTTGCCTTGTTTAAATTGTTCAAATTTGCGAAGCAATTCACGACGATAATAAGGAGGGAAAAATTGTTGTCTCATTATAGCTTTCAAAACTTTCCAAGTTGTGGGTTGGTTATCAATGTTTTTCTTACAATGTACACTCCACCAAACAGAAGCAAAATTAGTAAATGCTCTAGTGGCTGCTCGCACTCGCTCAAGTTCAGAAAAGTCATGGTGACTAAAAACTTGTTCTACTTCAAGCTCCCAAGCTAGATATGTAGTAGGATTAAATCTACCCTCAAATGACGGTAAAAAGATAACCTGACCATGTGCTTGTGTGTGTTGTCCCAACTCTCGTGATGGTGAAGATGTGTCCGTCGTCCAAGAAGTTCTATCTTCGGAACCTGTCATGATTAGTAGAAACAAGAAACAAAATTCAAGAATAATGTTCCTATGAACTACTAGGGTGTGGTGGTAAAGCGCTCACAGTAAAGCAAATATCAATATCTTACAAGTTCTTACCAAGCAACAGGTGGTGACAGGCAACCAACGGTGTCAAATAACTCTGAAGATTGTGTAAAGCGATTGCCAGGGGAACGTACGTATACACGGTGTAGAAAATATGTGGACTGGGTTGGCTATATATGGTAGCAAAAGATTAGCAATAATCAATTCAGAGATGCAATGTTGAATAAACGCTCAACGACGGTACTGTGCTGGTCCTAGGCTAGACCGAACTAGAGACGCGAGCCTAGAACACTAACAAAATCACGGCGCTGCACGTAAATAAGGGAAAGGTACACTCTGGAACTCTCTTTTTTTTCGCTCTCTTTTTTTTTGCGCTCCTTTTTTTTGCGCTCCTCTTTTTTTTTGCGAAAAATCACTATAATGGCGAGTGTCTCAAAACTCTTCCCTCGTCAAACTGATAGGATGGGCACGAAATTTTTTTTCACTTTTTTTTGCTCCTCTTTTTTTTCTTTTTTTTCCGAGACCTACGCAGGCAAGGAAACACGAATCGGAATTTAGATTGATCTCAAGAACAAACCTAATATGAGAAGAACTCGGATTGGTGGTGGATATATGGTTGTGGTATATGGCAGCGGTGGTGGTATATGGTAGCGGTGGTGGTATATGGATACAGATTGGTGGTGGTATATGGATACGGATTGGTGGTGGTATATGGATACGGATTCAGAGCGGTGGCGGATAAGCAATGGTGGTAGATGGCAAGGCGATAATGACGGTGCGGCGGCGGCGTGACAACTTATGACCAGAACTCGAAACTCTAAAAGACTAGACTCTAAGACCAGCAACCTGAAAACTGATACCACTTGATAGAGACTAAGGTGTCCCGATGTTTCGATGATGATAGACATGGGGTGTCCCGATCTTTCGATGAGATGATAACTATCGATTTGGTGGAGACGACTTTGACGATCCGACTACAAACGTGCACGATGTTGCGCCTTAGCAATCGCTAAACCAACTCCGAGAGGTTATTGATCACGCCGGAGCACAATCAACCTGACCACGAAGGTCTATTCCTGCAAGCAATCGAAGAACAAGCAAGAATATGATAAAAGCAATCTGAATATTGCGAGTATATATGAAGTATTGATAAAGGTGGGGATCCGTAAGCGGTCTTGGTCTGGTCGTTGGACACAAACGAAGTACACGAAGTTGCAATGGCTAACTTTTAACTAAACAAATCCCAAGGAAAAGCTACTAGATGGATCTACTTATATAGGAGCAAGGGGTGGCGGCCAAGGAGGTGGGAGGACGTCCCAAGGCAGCCTAAAACTAAATCTAGGTCGTATAAGGCCAATGGGCCCAAGTGGAGGTGATGTAACACCTTTGGACTTGTAGTTTGACTCGGATTCTGCTGCAGCATCAGATTGTTTCGTCCACAACTCAACGCTCCGGACGAATTTGAAGGTGATTCCAATTGGGTTGGAAAGTGCACGAAATCTAGTTTCCAAAAAAAAGAGAATCACCCCATTCGGAGTCCGTATGAAAAACTTGTGTGCGTTTTGAGTCAGGTATGTCTGTGCAGTCCGAATCTGAATCCAGAACGTGAGAGACTTGGACTCTATCTTCTCTTGGGCCAAAAGTGACGTGAGAGAACTTTTTGGACAGCAAATAAACATCTCTTTCTTCCTTATCTTCATATGTGGATTGTACAAATGTCCCATACACCTGCAATTAGACAAAACACAAAAGTGTGTGAAGTATTTTTGTTCTGGATAACATAAATAGATTATTGAATAGTTTGCACTAGAAATCACCTGACAAATATGCATATATGCAATATTTTTGGTCATATCCAAGGTAGTCATGTCCTCATCATCCTCCCCTTCTTGAAAATAAAGCCGTCCTCGGCGTTGCTTAATCTGAAATGTGGCTAACAAAAGAGACAAGGTGTACATGTTGTATATGTATATGTCATCCATTTTTACTTCCCTTGATTTTTGCATATATGACACATGAATAGATGAGTAACTTGCATAGTTCATAAAATCTAAAGCCAAAAAATTAGCACAAGAAGTAGAAGGCATGAAAATATTGCAACTCAGTTTGCACATATAAGTGAAGCTCTTATTCATTTCAAAAGATTGACAATGTTCATCATTAAACCATCCCAACATTGGTGAATAAACCCTACTTGCATCAAATTTACATGCTACAACATGCTTAAATAAGCAAACATGCAATAAGTCATTCAACACAGAATCATCACCAAGATTAGAGGTCATATCAAAATGATTAAACATTGGTTCTTTTGCATCAATAGTTAATTCAATGGGTGCACTCAAAATTGTTGGTATTTCAGTTGTTTGATCACATGGCAAAGTCAAATTATCAACGTAGTCCTCTAAAATAGGTGGTGTGATCAAAGTAGTGGGTAGCTCATCAGATGGTGCATTCAAATTGACAAGGCATTCATAATTCTCATGTAGAGATGGAAGATCAGTACCTTTGTCATTACCTCTTATGATCAACTCAGATGATGTAGCCACTCTCGGGGGCGATGTGTCACATGGTGGAGGTGATGTAGTCCTGACAACAACGGATGTGGTTGTCATAGTATGCCTAGTAGTTGAAGGAACAATCATATCAACTCTTGGAATGTGCACCGTGCGCTTGTTCTCCTCGTGGCCAACACGTCGTTTTATTTCCTGTTCAGCTTTGCAAGCAAGATGAAACAAATGGTCCATAGGATAACACTCTTCATGAATTAGTATCTCTTGAATATCACGGTTTAATCCTCCCCAAAATCTATCCATAAAATCATCTTCAAATTCTTCTAAAGACGAATGCAACAAGGTAGTTTGTAAATCATCATAATATTTTGTTATAGTTTCACTACCTTGTTTTAAGTGTTGCAACTTCTTAATCATGTCACGAGTATAATAAGCAGGGACGAAAGTATGTCGCATGGCAAGTTTCAAATCATCCCAAGTAGTAGGTATATAATCAGGGTGTAACCGACAATATTCACTCCACCAAACCAAAGCATAACCAGTGAAAGAACCAACCGCAACCTTAACCTTTTTATGTTCATTGAAATTATGGGAAGCAAATATATTTTTTATGTCAAACTCCCATTCAATATATAAAGCAGGTTTAAAACGGCCATTAAATGGTGGTATAGATACATTAACCTGATCATGTGCATTTGGATGTTTGTGCACCTCTCGTGACGGTTGTGGTATTTGCAAAGGTGGTGGCACGTCTCCCGCGATCGACAAAGCCCATGAATTGACTCTGGATCCTGTCATGATTAGTAGAACAAGAAACAAAACCCAAAAATAATGTTCCTATAACTACTAGGATGTGGTGGTAAAACGCTCACAGTAAAGCAAATATCAATGTCTTACAAGTTCTTACATGCAGCAGGCGGTGATCGGCAACCAGCGGTGTCAAGTAACTCCGAATATTGAGTAAAGCGATTGCCAGGGGAGCGTACGTATACACGGTGTAGAAATATGTGGAGCTGTGATAAAGGCAAAGGTGTCCCGTCTTTCGATGAGATGGTGGATTTCGCTTTGGTGGAAGTCGACTTTGACGATCCGACTACGAACGTGCGAGGACGTCGCGCCTTAGCAATCGCTAAACCAACTCCGAGAGGTTATTGACCACGCCGGAGCACGATCAACCTGACCACGAGGGTCTGTTTCCTGCGAGCAAACGAAGAACAAGCAAGAAACTAAGATTGCAATCTGGATATTGCGAATATAAGATGAAAGCTTTATTGATCAAGGTGGGGTTCTGTGACGCCTTTGTCTGGTCGTTGAACACAAACGAAGTACGCGAAGTTGCAGCTATGGCGAACTTTTAATCTAAACAAAACCCAAAGTCTAAACGATGCCCTAAGGGCTGTATATATGGAGGAAGAGGGGGCAATTTCGTGGCCCTTGGTGGAGGGGTCCGAAATCAACCCTATCTCTTGTTTCCCCACACATACGGACTCTAAAAATAGCCTATACTTATGTATTTCGAAATTACATGGGCCTGGCCCAATAATAAGGTGACGCAGCACCTAAAATAGCCTCGGGACGAAATTTATGAAGTGGCATCTTGTATATTTCATCCAAGGCTTCATGCACCCATTATGGTGGCTTCAAAGTCCTGAAATCATCACTTGTAACTCCGTTCTTGTTCCCCTTGCGCATGCCATCATCTCCATGCTTGTTCTTGCTCCAATGTTCATCCTTCTCCAAGCTAGGCCCTTCATTTGTAAGCAAAACAAATGTATCCAATTTAGGCAGCATCATATTCTCATGAACATTAGAATCATTACCAAGAAACGAAAGTACCTGGTAATTTAGTTGGCGTGCACGAGCTCTAGTAATTGGTCCAGTATGTATAGCAGCAGGGGCTGTGGGTGTAACAATTGTATTGGTGTCCTCATCAACTTTCTTCTAAAGAGGAATGCAACAAGGTAGTTTGTAAATCATCATAATATTTTGTTACAGTTTCACTACCTTGTTTTAAGTGTTGCAACTTCTTAATCATGTCACGAGTATAATAAGCAGGGACGAAAGTATGTCGCATGGTAAGTTTCAAATCATCCCAAGTAGTAGGTATATAATCAGGGTGTAACCGACAATATTCACTCCACCAAACCAAAGCATAACCAGTGAAAGAACCAACCGCAACCTTAACCTTTTTATGTTCATCGAAATTATGGGAAGCAAATATATTTTTTATGTCGAACTCCCATTCAATATATAAAGCAGGTTTAAAACGGCCATTAAATGGTGGTATAGATACATTAACCTGATCATGTGCATTTGGATGTTTGTGCACCTCTCCTGACGGTTGTGGTATTTGCAAAGGTGGTGGCACGTCTCCCGCGATCGACAAAGCCCATGAATTGACTCTGGATCCTGTCATGATTAGTAGAACAAGAAACAAAACCCAAAAATAATGTTCCTATAACTACTAGGATGTGGTGGTAAAACGCTCACAGTAAAGCAAATATCAATGTCTTACAAGTTCTTACCATGCAGCAGGCGGTGATCGGCAACCAGCGGTGTCAAGTAACTCCGAATATTGAGTAAAGTGATTGCCAGGGGAGCGTACGTATACACGGTGTAGAAATATGTGGAGCTGGGTTGGCTATATATGGTAGCAAAAGATTAGCAATAATCAATTCAAAGATGCAATGTTGAATAAACGCTCAACGACGGTACTGTGCTGGTCCTAGGCTAGACCGGACTAGAGACGCGAGCCTAGAACACTAATGAGGTCACGGCGTAGCACAACTACCATCAATGAATGATACTAAGTAGCTCTTGACAGCAAGATATAAGTGAAGATCACCATGGCAGTGAAGATAATGATGAAAAACAACTACCAAGCAGGATATACAACAACTCTCTCTCCAACTTTCCTCTTGAAAAGTTTGAGACAATTTTCTGATAAATTCTTTCAAAGAATGCTACTAACTCAAGCTTTCCAATGCAAAAAGAATCACTCAATTCCGAGTTGATATGAGGAGTCAAAGAATTCTAAAACTGGCCTGAAAAATTGGAACAAGCTGTGTTCATGAACTTCGGAGGGCAAAAAGACCTATTTAGAAGCCGATTTTGAGGTGTCAAATATTGAAATAGCTTCTGCAACTATTTATATGCGGCTCGTCGCTAGCTTCAATTTGAGTACTCACGGAGCCAAAACGGACTTTGTATGAGGAAGATACACCTGTTTTACTGAACAGTGCGCAAAACAGATTCCAATCCGAATTCAGGTACGAGATTCATTCTAGATAGATCCAATTTTTTTTCTTCTCTCTTTTTTTTCTCACGCTTTTTTTTTCTTTTTATTCTCGCTCTTTTTCTTTTTTTTTCCTTTTTTTCTCTTTTTTTTTCTCTATCTTCTTTTTTTTTCCAAGACAAACTAGATAAGATGCAGATTGGATCGGGCGAAGATGTGAATGACCTCAACTATGATTATGACAATGAACAGTGCGTAGCACGTGGTGGAAATTAATAGATGGAATGGTGGACAGCGGAAGGGATAATGATGCAGCGGCGGCGTGACTAATGTGAACAGAACTCGAAACTCTAAAGTAACTAGACGCTAAGACCAGCAACTGACACGATGATGCAACCGATAATTCAACTATGCAAGCAATGAATAGAAAATTGCAAAGGCTCAGACTGGCTTGGATAAAGGATGAACAGATCTAACTTTTTTTGTGTGGCTTTTTCTTGGACAATAGGTAAGAAAATAAATCTAATCTAGGAAAACTGGAAATTCTCACCGAGCAACCTGAAAACTGATACCACTTGATAGACACGGGGTGTCCCGATCTTTCGATGAGATGATAACTATCGATTTGGTGGAGACGACTTTGACGATCCGACTACAAACGTGCACGACGTTGCGCCTTAGCAATCGCTAAACCAACTCCGAGAGGTTATTGATCACGCCGGAGCACAATCAACCTGACCACGAAGGTCTATTCCTGCAAGCAATCGAAGAACAAGCAAGAATATGATAAAAGCAATCTGAATATTGCGAGTATATATGAAGTATTGATAAAGGTGGGGATCCGTAAGCGGTCTTGGTCTGGTCGTTGGACACAAACGAAGTACACGAAGTTGCAATGGCTAACTTTTAACTAAACAAATCCCAAGGAAAAGCTACTAGATGGATCTACTTATATATGAGCAAGGGGTGGCGGCCAAGGAGGTGGGAGGACGTCCCAAGGCAGCCTAAAACTAAATCTAGGTCGTACAAGGCCAATGGGCCCAAGTGGAGGTGATGTAACACCTTTGGACTTGTAGTTTGACTCGGATTCTGCTGCAGCATCAGATTGTTTCGTCCACAACTCAACGCTCCGGACGAATTTGAAGGTGATTCCAATTGGGTTGGAAAGTGCACGAAATCTAGTTTCCAACAAAAAAAGAATCACCCAATTCGGAGTCCGTATGAAAAACTTGTGTGTGTTTTGAGTCAGGTATGTCTGTGTAGTCCGAATCTGAATCCAGAACGTGAGAGACTTGGACTCTATCTTCTCTTGGGCCAAAAGTGACGTGAGAGAACTTTTTGGACAGCAAATAAACATCTCTTTCTTCCTTATCTTCATATGTGGATTGTACAAATGTCCCATACACCTGCAATTAGACAAAACACAAAAGTGTGTGAAGTATTTTTGTTCTGGATAACATAAATAGATTATTGAATAGTTTGCACTAGAAATCACCTGACAAATATGCATATATGCAATATTTTTGGTCATATCCAAGGTAGTCATGTCCTCATCACGATCCGACTACGAACGTGCGAGGACGTCGCGCCTTAGCAATCGCTAAACCAACTCCGAGAGGTTATTGACCACGCCGGAGCACGATCAACCTGACCACGAGGGTCTGTTTCCTGCGAGCAAACGAAGAACAAGCAAGAAACTAAGATTGCAATCTGGATATTGCGAATATAAGATGAAAGCTTTATTGATCAAGGTGGGGTTCTGTGACGCCTTTGTCTGGTCGTTGAACACAAACGAAGTACGCGAAGTTGCAGCTATGGCGAACTTTTAATCTAAACAAAACCCCAGGAAAAGCTACTAGATGGATCTACTTATATAGGAGCAAGGGGTGGCGGCCAAGGAGGTGGGAGGACGTCCCAAGGCAGCCTAAAACTAAATCTAGGTCGTACAAGGCCAATGGGCCCAAGTGGAGGTGATGTAACACCTTTGGACTTGTAGTTTGACTCGGATTCTGCTGCAGCATCAGATTGTTTCGTCCACAACTCAACGCTCCGGACGAATTTGAAGGTGATTCCAATTGGGTTGGAAAGTGCACGAAATCTAGTTTCCAACAAAAAAAGAATCACCCCATTCGGAGTCCGTATGAAAAACTTGTGTGCGTTTTGAGTCAGGTATGTCTGTGCAGTCCGAATCTGAATCCAGAACGTGAGAGACTTGGACTCTATCTTCTCTTGGGCCAAAAGTGACGTGAGAGAACTTTTTGGACAGCAAATAAACATCTCTTTCTTCCTTATCTTCATATGTTGATTGTACAAATGTCCCATACACCTGCAATTAGACAAAACACAAAAGTGTGTGAAGTATTTTTGTTCTGGATAACATAAATAAATTATTGAATAGTTTGCACTAGAAATCACCTGACAAATATGCATATATGCAATATTTTTGGTCATATCCAAGGTAGTCATGTCCTCATCAGATGAGATGGTGGCTATCGTTTTCTATGGGAGTCGACCTTGACGATCCAACTACGAACGTGCGAGATGTCACGCCTTAGCAATCACTAAACCAACTTCCGAGGGTTATTGACCACGCCGGAGCACGATCAACCTGACCACGAGGGTCTGTTTCCTGCGAGCAAACGAAGAACAAGCAAGAAAGTGAGATTGCAATCGGGATATTGCAAATATAAGATGAAAGCTTTATTGATTAAGGTGGGGTTCTGTGACGTCTTGGTCTGGTCGTTGGACACAAACGAAGTACGCGAAGTTGCAGCTATGGCGAACTTTTAATCTAAACAAACCCAAGGAAAAAGCTACTAGATGGATCTACTTATATAGGAGCAAGGGGTGGCGGCCAAGGAGGTGGGAGGACGTCCCAAGGCATCCTAAAACTAACCCTAGGTCGTACAAGGCTCATGGGCCCAAGTGGAGGTGATGCAACACCTTTGGACTTGTAGTTTGACTCGGATTCTGCTGCAACGTCATATTGTTTCGTCCGTAACTCAACGCTCCGGACGAATTTGAAGGTGAATCCAATTGGGTTGGAAAGAGCACGAAATCTAGGTTCCAACAAAAAAAGAATCACCCAATTCGGAGTCCGTATGAAAAAGTTGTTGGTGTTTTGAGTCAGGTATTTCTGTGCAGTCCGAATCTGAATCCAGAACGTGAGAGACTTGGACTCTATCTTCTCTTGGCCCAAAAGTGACGTGAGAAGGACTTTTTAAACACAACCTAAACTTCTCCTTTTTCCTTATCTTCATATGTGGATTGTACAAATGTCCCATACACCTGCAATTAGACAAAACACAAAAGTGTGTGAAGTATTTTTGTTCTGGATAACATAAATAGATTATTGAATAGTTTGCATTAGAAATCACCTGACAAATATGCATGTATGCAATATTTTTGGTCGTATCCAAGGTAGTCATGTCCTCATCATCAATGTTTTGCCGGGAATCAATGGTGCCCTGGTGTTTGAACTTCATTCTCATTTCTTGCATGGAACCTAAGCATGCACCCAAGGACACATATTTGATTTTTCAACCAATTTATATGCACTGGAGCATGTGCATGTAGTTGAAATTTGAATTATGCACATAAATACTTTGAAAACTCAGTTAATGCATTTAAAAGTCCAAACAAAACTTGAAAAATCACAAAAATTGACACAACAATCATGTTGTTATATGTTATCAAGAGAAAAATTTTGGAAGCAATAAGTGGGAATGGATATCATTTCGTCCCCAAAGGTGGGACGTTCCCTACAGAAACCATCATGCTTGTTGTGAGAAGCTCTGGTTCATGAGAAGCATATACCCAAAACCCGCCTCAAACGGGACAATTTTTTTATCATGGCATATTGATGCCGCTCCATGAAAGCATGCCAAGTTTCATGAATTTCAGAGAAGTTTTGGATTTACAAGAATTTAAAAACCAGGCATCTCAATGTTTTGCCGGCAATCAACGGTGCCCTGGTGTTTGAAATTCATTCCCATTTCTTGCATGGGACCTAAGCATGCACCCAAGGACACAGATTTGATTTTTCAACCAATTTATATGCACTGGAGCATGTGCATGTAGTTCAAATTTTAATTATGCACATAAATACTTTGAAAACTTAGTTAATGCATAAAAATGTCCAAACGAACCTTGAAAAATCACAAAAATTGACACAACACTCCTATTGTTCTATGTTGACACGAGAAAACTTTTGGAAGCAATAAGAGGCGATATATATCATTTTGTCCCCAAAGGTGGGACGTTCCCTACCGAAACCATCATGATTGTTGTGAGAAGCTGTGGTTTGTGAGAAGCATAAACCCAAACCTGCCTCAAACAGGATTTTTTTTACCATGGCATGTTGATGCCGCTCCATGAAAGCATGCCAAGTTTCATGAATTTCAGATGAGTTTTGGATTTACTAGAATTTAAAACCAGGCATCTCAATGTTTTGCCAGCAATCAAAGGTGCCCTGGTGTTTGAAATTCATTCCCATTTCATGCATGAGACCTAAGCATGCACCCAAGGACGCAAATTTGATTTTTGAATGAATTTATATGCACTGGAGCCTGTGCATGTAGCTCAAATTTGAATTATGCACATAAATGCTTTGAAAACTCAGTTAATTCATAAAATGTCCAAATGAACCCCGAAAAATCACAAAAAATGAAACAACACTCCTATTTTTCTATGTTGACACGAGAAAAAATTTGCAAGCAACAAGAGGCAATGGATATTGTTTCGGCCCTAAAGGTGGGATGTTCCCTCCCAAAACCATCATGCTTGTTGTGAGAAGCTCTGGTTTGTGTGAAGCATGTACCCAAACCTGCCCCAAACGGGAAAATTTTTTTACAACCACATGTTAATGCCGCTCCATGAAAGCATGCCAAGTTTCACGAATTTCAGACGAGTTTTGGATTTACTAGAATTTAAGAACCAGACATCTCAATGTTTTGCCGGCAATCAACGGTGCCCTAGTGTTTGAAATTCATTCCCATTTCTTGCATGGGACCTAAGCATGCACCCAAGGACACATATTTGATTTTTCAACCAATTTTTATGCACTCGAGCATGTGCATGTAGTTCAAATTTGACTTATGCACATAAATGCTTTGAAAACTCAGCTAATACATAAAAATGTCCAAACGAACCCCAAAAATAACAAAAATTGACACAACACTCTGTTGTTCTATGTTGACACAAGAAATTTTTTGGAAGCAATAAGAGGCAATGGATATCATTTCTTCCCCAAAGGTGGGACGTTCCCTACCAAAACCATCATGCTTGTTGGGAGGAGCTTTGGTTTGTGAGAAGCATATACCCAAACCTGCCCCAAACGGGAATTTTTTTACCATGACATGTTGATGCCGCTCCATGAAAGCATGCCAAGTTTCATGAATTTCAGACGAGTTTTGGATTTACTAGAATTTAAAAACCAGACATCTCAATGTTTCGCCAACAATCAACGGCGCCCTGGTGTTTGAAATTCATTCCCATTTCTTGCATGGGAAATAAGCACGCACCCAAGGACACGTATTTGATTTTTCAACCAATTTATATGCACTGGAGCATGTGCATGTTGTTCAAATTTGAATTATGCTCGTAAGTGCTTTGAAAATTCAGTTAATGCATAAAAATGTCCAAACGAACCCGGAAAAATCACAAAAATTGACACAACACTCCTGTTCTTCTATGTTGACATGAGAAATTTTTTGGAAGCAATAAGAGGCAATGGATATCGTTTCATACCCAAAGGTGGGACGTTCCCTACCGAAACCATTATGCTTCTTGTGAGAAGCATATACCCAAACCTGCCCCAAATGGGAATTTTTTTTACCACGATATGTTTATGTCGCTCCATGATAGCAATGCCAAGTTTCATGAATTTCAGACGAGTTTTAATTTTCTAGAATTTAAAAACCAAGCATCTCAATTTTTTGCCGGCAATCAACGGTGCCCTGGTGTTTGAATCCCATTTCTTGCATGGGACCTAAGCATGCACCCAAGGACACATATTTGTTTTTTCAACCAATTTATATACATTGGAGCATGTGCATGTAGTCCAAATTTGAATTATGCACATAAATGCATTGAAAATTCAGTTAATGCATAAAAATGTCCTAACGAACCCCGAAAAATCACAAAAGTTGACACAACACTCATGTTGTTCTATGTTGATACGAGAAAAATTTTGGATGCAATAAGAGGCAATTGATATCTTTTGGTCCCCAAAGGTGGGACATTCCCTACCCAAACCATCATGCTTGTTGTGAGAAGCTCTGTTTTGTGAGAAGCATATACCCAAACCTGTCCCAAATGGGACAAAGAATTTACCATGGCATGTTGATGCCGCTCCATGATAGGATGTCAAGTTTGATGAATTTCAGGCGAGTTTTGGATTTATTAGAATTTAAAAACCAGGCATCTCAATGTTTTGCCGGCAATCAACGATGCCCTGGTGTTTGAAATTCATTCCCATTTCTTGCATGGGACCTAAGCATGCACCCAAGGACACAAATTTGATTTTTCAACTAATTTATATGCACTGGAGCATGTGCATGTAGTTCAAATTTGAATTATGCACATAAATGCATTGAAAACTCAGTTAATGCATAAAAATGTCCAAACAAACCCCGAAAAGCACAAAAATTGACACAACACTCTTGTTGTTCTATGTTGACACGAGAAACTTTTCGGAAGCAATAAGAGGTAATGGATATCGTTTTTTCACCAAAGGTAGGACGTTCCCTACCCAAACCATCATGTTTGTTGTGAGCAACTATGTTTGTGAGAAGCATATATCCAAACCTGCCCCAAACGGGACAAAATTTACCATAGCATGTTGATGCCGCTCCATGATAGCATGCCAAGTTTCATGAATTTGACACAAGTTTTGGATTTAGTAGAATTTAAAAACCAGGTATCTCAATGTTTGCGGCCGAGTGACGGTTGCAGGGTGTTTGACATTCATTCTCATTTCTTGCATGGGACCTAAGCAGGCAACCAAGGACACAAATTTGAATTTTCAACTAAGTTATATGCATTAGAGCATGTGCCTATAGTTCAAATTTGAAGTATGCACATGAATGCACAGAAAAATCAGTTAATGTATAAAAATGTCCAAGCGAACCCCGAAAATCCCAAAAATTGACACAACACTCATGTTGATCTATGTTGACACTAGGAAAAAATTGAAATCGAGAAGAGGCAACGGATATCGTTTCGTCCAGAAAGGTGAAACGTTCCCTACCGAAACCACACACTTTGTCGTGTGAGAAGCTCTGGTTTATGAGAAGCTTATACCCAAACCTGCCCCAAATGGGACAAAACTTTTACCACGGCATGTTGATGCTGCTCCATGATAGCATGCCAAGTTTCATGAATTTCGGACAAATTTTGGTTTTACTAGAATTACAAAAGCAAGTACATCATCATTTGTCGGAGAGCGACGGTGCCGTGGTGTTCGAATTTTGTCCCCATTTCTTGCATGGGAGATAAGCATAACCCATGGCATATATGGTTTTACACTCCATGTTGGTGCACCGGAGCATGTGCATGTAGTTTAATTTTGAATTGTGCACCTAAAATGGCTAGAAAACCAATTTAATGTATAAAATGTTCAAACGAACCCTGAATAATTCCAATTCATTTACGACACACATATAGTTGCATGTTGACTCCAGATAAAAAGGTCTAGCAATTCAAACACCGTCCATTGCCACTATGACCCCATTATGTAATTCAAATCAAGATGAAAAATCAAGTAGATCGCACACAGTTTATTATCACCAACCGTGTGAGATGCAGCACAAAATATCCTGGAGCACCGTCGGTGTATAGTACGCCTATGGCTTACCGAGAAGGTGCGTCGGCTACAATCCATAGTCGGCGTCTCAAGCACACTAGCTCGCTGCCTAAATATCATTTCAATGTTCAATCGTCGCCGGTGAAAGATGGGCACATGGACCCGCATCGCGAGGGCAACTTCGATGGCCCACTCCGGCTAGAACGCTGCCACAGCCGCCTTGCGCGTGCTAACAAGGTGCATCAGCGCGGCCTGAATCTGCGACCGGGTGGCCATGGCAGCCCAAACGGCCGCTGTTGCTTCTTAGGAGGTGGTAGCAAAATCTGGCTCGGGGATAACAACTAGCGAGAGCGGCTGATGAGGACATGACTACCTTGGATATGACCAAAAATATTGCATATATGCATATTTGTCAGGTGATTTCTAGTGCAAACTATTCAATAATCTATTTATGTTATCCAGAACAAAAATACTTCACACACTTTTGTGTTTTGTCTAATTGCAGGTGTATGGGACATTTGTACAATCCACATATGAAGATAAGGAAGAAAGAGATGTTTATTTGCTGTCCAAAAAGTTCTCTCACGTCACTTTTGGCCCAAGAGAAGATAGAGTCCAAGTCTCTCACGTTCTGGATTCAGATTCGGACTGCACAGACACACCTGACTCAAAACGCACACAAGTTTTTCATACGGACTCCGAATTGGGTGATTTTTTTTTGTTGGAAACTAGATTTCGTGCACTTTCCAACCCAATTGGAATCACCTTCAAATTCGTCTGGAGCGCTGAGTTGTGGACGAAACAATCTGATGCTGCAGCAGAATCCGAGTCAAACTACAAGTTCAAAGGTGTTACATCACCTCCACTTGGGCCCATTGGCCTTGTACGACCTAGATTTAGTTTTAGGCTGCCTTGGGACGTCCTCCCACCTCCTTGGCCGTCACCCCTTGCTCCTATATAAGTAGATCCATCTAGTAGCATTTCCTTGGGGATTTGTTTAGTTAAAAGTTAGCCAGTGCAACTTCGTGTACTTCGTTTGTGTCCAACGACCAGACCAAGACCGCTTACGGATCCCCACCATTATCAATACTTCATATATATTCGCAATATTCAGATTGCTTTATCATATTCTTGCTCGTTCTTCGATTGCTTGCAGGAATAGACCTTCGTGGTCAGGTTGATCATGCTCCAGCGTGGTCAATAACCTCTCGGAGTTGGTTTAGCGATTGCTAAGGCGCAACATCGTGCACGTTTGTAGTCGGATCGTCAAAGTCGTCTCCACCAAATCGATAGTTACCATCTCATCGAAAGATCGGGACACCCCGCCTCTATCAAGTGGTATCAGTTTTCAGGTTGCTCGGTGAGAATTTCCAGTTTTCCTAGATTAGATTTATTTTCTTACCTATTGTCCAAGAAAAAGCCACACACAAAAAAAAGTTAGATCTGTTCATCCTTTATCCAAGCCAGTCTGAGCCTTTGCAATTTTCTATTCACTGCTTGCATAGTTGAATTATTGGTTGCATCGTCGTGTCAGTTGCTGGTCTTAGCGTCTAGTTCCTTTAGAGTTTTGAGTTCTGTTCACATTAGTCACGCCGCCGCTGCATCATTATTCCTTCCGCTGTCCACCATCCCATCTATTAATTTCCACCACGTGCTACGCACTGTTCATTGTCATAATCATAGTTGAGGTCATTCACATCTTCGCCTGATCCAATCTGCATCTTATCTAGTTTGTCTTGGAAAGAAAAAAAGATAGAAAAAAAAGAGAAAAAAGGAAAGAAAAAGAGAGAGAAGAAAAAGAAAAAAAGAGTGAAAAAAAAGAGAGAAAAAAAATTGGATCTATCTAGAATCAATCTCGTACCTGAATTCGGATTGGAATCTGTTTTGCGCACTGTTCAGTAAAACAGGTGTATCTTCCTCATATGAAGTCCGTTTTGGCTCCGTGAGTACTCAAATTGAAGCTAGCGACGAGCTGCATCTAAATAGTTGCAGAAGCTAGTTCAATATTTGACACCTAAAAATCGGCTTCTAAATAGGTCTTTTTGCCCTCCGAAGTTCGTGAACACAACTTGTTCCAATTTTTCAGGCCAGTTTTAGAATTCTTTGACTCCTCATATCAACTCGGAATTGAGTGATTCTTTTTGCATTGGAAAGCTTGAGTTAGTAGCATTCTTTGAAATAATTTATCAGAAAATTTTCTCAAACTTTTCAAGAGGAAAGTTGGAGAGAGAGTTGTTGTATATCCTGCTTGGCAGTTGTTTTCCATCATTATCTTCACTGCCGTTGTGATCTTCACTTATATCTTGCTGTCAAGAGCTACTTAGTATCCTTCATTGATGCTAGTTGTGCTACGCCGTGACCTCATTAGTGTTCTAGGCTCGCGTCTCTAGTCCGGTCTAGCCTAGGACCAGCACAGTACCGTCGTTGAGCGTTTATTCAACATTGCATCTTTGAATTGATTATTGCTAATCTTTTGCTACGATATATAGCCAACACAGCTCCACATATTTCTACACCGTGTATACGTACGCTCCCCTGGCAATCGCTTTACTCAATATTCGGAGTTACTTGACACCGCTGGTTGCCGATCACCGCCTGCTGCATGGTAAGAACTTGTAAGACATTGATATTTGCTTTACTGTGAGCGTTTTACCACCACATCCTAGTAGTTATAGGAACATTATTTTTGGGTTTTGTTTCTTGTTCTACTAATCATGACAGGATCCAGAGTCAATTCATGGGCTTTGTCGATCGCGGGAGACGTGCCACCACCTTTGCAAATACCACAACCGTCACGAGAGGTGCACAAACATCCAAATGCACATGATCAGGTTAATGTATCTATACCACCATTTAATGGCCGTTTTAAACCTGCTTTATATATTGAATGGGAGTTCGACATAAAAACTATATTTGCTTCCCATAATTTCGATGAACATAAAAAGGTTAAGGTTGCGGTTGGTTCTTTCACTGGTTATGCTTTGGTTTGGTGGAGTGAATATTGTCGGTTACACCCTGATTATATACCTACTACTTGGGATGATTTGAAACTTGCCATGCGACATACTTTCGTCCCTGCTTATTATACTCGTGACATGATTAAGAAGTTGCAACACTTAAAACAAGGTAGTGAAACTGTAACAAAATATTATGATGATTTACAAACTACCTTGTTGCATTCCTCTTTAGAAGAAAGTGAAGATGATTTTATGGATAGATTTTGGGGAGGATTAAACCGTGATATTCAAGAGATACTAATTCATGAAGAGTGTTATCCTATGGACCATTTGTTTCATCTTGCTTGCAAAGCTGAACAGGAAATAAAACGACGTGTTGGCCACAAGGAGAACAAGCGCACGGTGCACATTCCAAGAGTTGACATGATTGTTCCTTCAACTACTAGGCATACTATGACAACCACATCCGTTGTTGTCAGGACTACATCACCTCCGCCATGTGACACATCGCCCCCGAGAGTGGCTACATCATCTGAGTTGATCATAAGAGGTAATGACAAAGGTACTGATCTTCCATCTCTACATGAGAATGATGAATGCCTTGTCAATTTGAATGCACCATCTGATGAGCTACCCACTACTTTGATCACACCACCTACTTTAGAGGACTACGTTGATAATTTGACTTTGCCATGTGATCAAACAACTGAAATACCAACAATTTTGAGTGCACCCATTGAATTAAATATTGATGCAAAAGAACCAATGTTTAATCATTTTGATATGACCTCTAATCTTGTTGATGATTCTGTGTTGAATGACTTATTGCATGTTTGCTTATTTAAGCATGTTGTAGCATGTAAATTTGATGCAAGTAAGTTTTATTCACCAATGTTGGGATGGTTTAATGATGAACATTGTCAATCTTTTGAAATGAATAAGAGCTTCACTTATATGTGCAAACTGAGTTGCAATATTTTCATGCATTCTACTTCTTGTGCTAATTTTTTGGCTTTAGATTTTATGAACTATGCAAGTTACTCATCTATTCATGTGTCATATATGCAAAAATCAAGGGAAGTAAAACTGGATGACATGTACATATACAACATGTACACCTTGTCTCTTTTGTTAGCCACATTTCAGATTAAGCAACGCCGAGGACGGCTTTATTTTCAAGAAGGGGAGGATGATGAGGACATGACTACCTTGGATATGACCAAAAATATTGCTTATATGCATATTTGTCAGGTGATTTCTAGTGCAAACTATTCAATAATCTATTTATGTTATCCAGAACAAAAATACTTCACACACTTTTGTGTTTTGTCTAATTGCAGGTGTATGGGACATTTGTACAATCCACATATGAAGATAAGGAAGAAAGAGATGTTTATTTGCTGTCCAAAAAGTTCTCTCACGTCACTTTTGGCCCAAGAGAAGATAGAGTCCAAGTCTCTCACGTTCTGGATTCGGATTCGGACTGCACAGACATACCTGACTCAAAACGCACACAAGTTTTTCATGCGGACTCCGAATTGGGTGATTCTTCTTTTGTTGGAAACTAGATTTCGTGCACTTTCCAACCCAATTGGAATCACCTTCAAATTCGTCTGGAGCGTTGAGTTGTGGACGAAACAATCTGATGCTGCAGCAGAATCCGAGTCAAACTACAAGTCCAAAGGTGTTACATCACCTCCACTTGGGCCCATTGGCCTTGTACGACCTAGATTTAGTTTTAGGCTGCCTTGGGACGTCCTCCCACCTCCTTGGCCGCCACCCCTTGCTCCTATATAAGTAGATCCATCTAGTAGCTTTTTCTTGGGACTTGTTTAGTTAAAAGTTAGCCATTGCAACTTCGTGTGCTTCGTTTGTGTCCAACGACCAGACCAAGACCACTTTTCGGATCCCCACCATTATCAATACTTCATACATATTCGCGATATTCAGATTGCTTTTATCATATTCTTGCTTGTTCTTCGATTGCTTGCAGGAATAGACCTTCGTGGTCAGGTTGATCGTGCTCCGGCGTGGTCAATAACCTCTCGGAGTTGGTTTAGCGATTGCTAAGGCACAACGTCGTTGCACGTTTGTAGTCGGATCGTCAAAGTCGTCTCCACCAAATCGATAGTTATCATCTCATCGAAAGATCGGGACACCCCGCCTCTATCAAGGATGATGAGGACATGACTACCTTGGATATGACCAAAAATATTGCATATATGCATATTTGTCAGGTGATTTCTAGTGCAAACTATTCAATAATCTATTTATGTTATCCAGAACAAAAATACTTCACACACTTTTGTGTTTTGTCTAATTGCAGGTGTATGGGACATTTGTACAATCCACATATGAAGATAAGGAAGAAAGAGATGTTTATTTGCTGTCCAAAAAGTTCTCTCACGTCACTTTTGGCCCAAGAGAAGATAGAGTCCAAGTCTCTCACGTTCTGGATTCAGATTCGGACTGCACAGACACACCTGACTCAAAACGCACACAAGTTTTTCATACGGACTCCGAATTGGGTGATTTTTTTTGTTGGAAACTAGATTTCGTGCACTTTCCAACCCAATTGGAATCACCTTCAAATTCGTCTGGAGCGTTGAGTTGTGGACGAAACAATCTGATGCTGCAGCAGAATCCGAGTCAAACTACAAGTCCAAAGGTGTTACATCACCTCCACTTGGGCCCATTGGCCTTGTACGACCTAGATTTAGTTTTAGGCTGCCTTGGGATGTCCTCCCACCTCCTTGGCCGTCACCCCTTGCTCCTATATAAGTAGATCCATCTAGTAGCATTTCCTTGGGGATTTGTTTAGTTAAAAGTTAGCCAGTGCAACTTCGTGTACTTCGTTTGTGTCCAACGACCAGACCAAGACCGCTTACGGATCCCCACCATTATCAATACTTCATATATATTCGCAATATTCAGATTGCTTTATCATATTCTTGCTCGTTCTTCGATTGCTTGCAGGAATAGACCTTCGTGGTCAGGTTGATCATGCTCCAGCGTGGTCAATAACCTCTCGGAGTTGGTTTAGCGATTGCTAAGGCGCAACATCGTGCACGTTTGTAGTCGGATCGTCAAAGTCGTCTCCACCAAATCGATAGTTACCATCTCATCGAAAGATCGGGACACCCCGCCTCTATCAGCGGCACATCAGCTATCTGTTCTGCAGCGGTGGCCTTAGCCCTAATGGAGGCCGCCCACGACTATGTCGAGGCCGCCGACGCCCAGCTCCTAGCAGTCACCGCACAAATCGGACGAAGCTTCTCCGACAACGGTTGGTAACCCATGGCCGAAGAACTGGCAATCGCTGAGAGCGTTCGAGCAGCCGTACGTTCCTCCGCCGCATACCTTGGGGCGACGGAGCCCGTCCTAGCCCAGATCACGTCCACCCACGCCCAGCTCGTGGCGACCTTTTCCAAAGAGATGGCGGACACGGATGGCGAAATGCTTGCCGAGTATGGTGTGGTGGATGCCATGGAGTCCCATCCCCAAGAGACAGTCGGGCGCGAGCTGGACATGGAGGCGGCAGCGGAGATCGACGAGCACCATCCCTAGTAGTACTCTTTGTTTTGTTTAACTAAGAGCCCCGGTCTTTAATTTGTTAGAGTAATGTTTAGGCTAGCTAGCTCTGTTTAATTGCTGAACTTGCTCGATTTAGAAGTTAGTCTCCTTTGTGTACCCAAATTATGCAATGACGTGGATGACCACTGTAACCATGGAAATTCAAACCAAAATTTTTGACGTTCAAACTCATCACACATGGGTTAAGCTATCTGAATCATTTGTGATGTTCACATATCGTACACGGTTCTGAATAAGGGACCGTGTATGATGACACTTTGCTGCCAGTTTTTTTGCTGAAGCGATTCCAAATTTTCGGCTTCCAAAGAAATATCTACCTCCCCGCCCCTCCGCCTTACCAAAAGCCACATTTCCCCTATTTCCGTCTTCCTTTCCAAGTTGAAACCTTCATTCCTTGCTTGCAGCGCCACCTCCTCATCGGCAACCCTCCTTGACGCTGCTCGGCCTCGTCTATCTAGGCAGGTAATCCACACCTGACCCCCATCCTCCTCCTCCTTCCACATTCCACATGCCCCGACTGCTGGCGTGAGCGCGACACCTTCCACCCAAATCACCGACCCCTCCACCAAATGAGCGCGGCCCTAAGCCATGGTGCACGCAGTATAACTAGGATCTTAAGGAGCATTTGGCAATGAAGAAGCAACTCGCGGCCGCACGCGTGGATGAGATCGCGATGACTGCCATTCGTGCAGACCCCCAGATCTTGGAGGAGCACCTTGCCATTTGCTAGCTAAGCTAGTTAAGCATGCTCGGTTTACCTGTTGCGTGTGCTGCTCCCGCCTTTCCTTCACTAATTCTAGTGAATTGTGATATCTAATTTTACCATGCAATATGTTGCTCTAGTGTATATGTTCTATATGTCGTGCAGTGTGGTGCTCACTTATTAACTGTTTTGTTAATTAGTTGTCATCTTCAGTTAACCGTTTGGTTCAGTTCTGCAAATGTGATGTTCAATTCTTCAGGTTATAATTTTGTATTGTCTTCCATGTGAGAAATAAATCGAATTTATCTTTAAAAAATACATGAGAAATGAATACAATTGCTATATTTCCAAGTTGTCAAGCATGCTTGGTTTGGTTATATGTTGTGCAAGGTGGTGCTCAGTTAACGTTTGGTTCATTTGTGTTGTGGCGTTTCGTTAACTGTTTGGTTCAGTTCTGCAATGCGATGTTCAATAGTTGTGGGTGCATTCTATTATTGAACATTATAGTTGTGGGTGCATTCTACTAACTACCTTATATGTGTTGCAGGGAAACAATGGGAAGCACTGAGGTTTACAATCGAGGTTAGCACGTGCATGGTCCGTTGTCTAATAGCACATTATTGTGAAATTGCAGGAACCATTCTAATATTTTGGTTTTTAAAAATTTGGTCTTGCACATGTAGGTCCTGCTGTCAGACGTTTTGACCCACTGTTCGAACTTTTTTTGCATATGGGTAAATGAGTTGTCCCTGAATATCAATCAAATCAAGAAACTCAGAAAGATTGTTCGGATCGACAAAAAACAACAAGATCTGTGTCTGCACAACGAAGAAGACATCAGTTCACTACAAGATGGTACTAACTATTACACCTTGCCTTTTTTTTATTCTTGTGCCCCATTTCCAATATAGAGAAGATATTTATGCACATCCTTGTTTTCTGGCCTTTCCAAAGCAGTTCACTGATGATTACCTCTCAACCCACCTCTATGCTCAGGAGGCGAGGAAGGTTTTCATACAACACCCATGGTTCAATATTGAAGTGTTCCTGAAGAGGACGAAGGACAGACGGTCAATCATCCACAGGCACTGGCCTAAAGTTGCAAAGACCTTCAACATGAATGAAGGCTCAATATTCGCCTTCTGCTTCAATAGTATTCCAGATGAGTTGCATCTGTCTATATACCATCTATGATGCTAATTTCGAAAGGTTCTACATGTTGCATGTGAAACTTGGTGCTGGTGCAGTTGTGTAATGGGGTAGTTGAGTGCAGAAGCTATGTCATGTTGTACTCTGATATATTTCAATTATGAAATTCTGCTTCCTTAATATGGAAATGAAATATATCATGTGCTTAATATGAATGTCAATTAGATTAATAAATGTATTATTAATAATAGGGAAATTAGCCTGCTAATCTCGAATTAGCCTGCTAATTGGGTTTTGCTATTGCAAATGGTTGTTTAAAAAATACCGTGGGAGATGACCTCAGGCAACACACATAGTTTCTAGGAATAAACCATGTTGGATCAATGAACAATCACACACGACTTTCTCTTAAAAACTGTTTGCGTTAGCCCACCTTGCGCAAACGTTTACCAGATAAAAACTGTGTGTGATGGACAGCCTTTGCCACAGAGTTTCTTCTACGGACTGTGTGTGATATATTCAATAACGCAAATGATTTAATGGGAAAAATTACGTGTGATGTACCTTGAACGGAAACATTTTCCTTGGAGCGACTATGTGGGATGTACATACAAACGGAAACGTTTAGCCGGGACTGACTGTGTGGGATGTACTTGCGACTGGAAACAATTTCACCATATAATTGTATTTTTAGCTCTACTATACGTATTTCCATATTTGAGCGCTCACCGGTCACACACGACCTCATTTTGCCAAGCATGTGTGCTAGGAGGGCATATCCCCGATAGTTTTTGGGTCATGTGGGAAGGACCCCCCTATCACCCACACACACTTGGTGATGATTCCAAATGCCGTCGCGGAAAGGGGTTAAAAACCGTTTGTTTAGGACTGACGCGTACCGGTGATCTACAAAAGTGGCTAAGAAATTTAGTATCACGATATGAAAGAATAGTATTTGGCACACCATGCAAGCGAATAATTTCACGAAAGAACAAATCAACAACATTAACAACATCATCGCTTTTATGACATGGTATAAAGTGTGCCATTTTCGAGAATCTATCCACAACAACAAATATGCTATCACTCCCCTTCTTTGTTCGAGGTAAACCTAAAACAGAGTCCATAGATATATCCACCCAAGGAACACTAGGTACTGGCAAAGGAATATATAAACCATAAGGATTGAGTCGTGACTTAGCTTTTTGACATGTAGTGCAGCGAGCAACAAAACGCTCAATATCCCGTCTCATCTTTGGCCAAAAGAAATGTGTAGCAAGTACGTCCTCCATCTTCTACACGCCAAATTGTCCTATTAATCCTCCTCCATGCGCCTCCTGCAACAACGAAAGACGAAGGAAGTTAGGTGGAATGCATAGCTTGTTAGCACGGAACACAAATCCATCATTAATGAAGAACTTGTTCCATGTTCTTCCTTCTTTATAATTCTGCATTACATCTTTAAAATCATCATCATGCACATATTGATCTTTGATGGTCTCCCAACCAAATATTTTGAAGTCAAGTTGTGAAAGCATAGTATAGCAAGGAGACAATGCATCAACAATAACATTTTCTTTAGCCTTCTTGTGTTTAATGACATAAGGGAAAGTCTCAATGAATTCAACCCATTTAGCATGTCTACGATTCAGTTTAGCTTCACTTTTAATATGTTTCAACGATTCATGATCAAAATGTATAACAAATTCTTTGGGCCATAAATAATGTTGCCATGTTTCTAAAGTCTGAATAAGAGCATATAATTCTTTATCATAAGTAGAATAATTCAGACTAGGCTCACTCAGTTTTACAAAAAAATATGCGACCGGTTTGCCATCTGGTAATAAGACACCTCCTAATCCAATTCCACTAGCATCACATTCAAGCTCAAAAGTTTTATTAAAATAAGGAAGTTGGAGTAAAGGAGCATGTGTCAACTTATCTTTCAATACCGTGATGGCTTCTTCATGTGCGGTACCCCAAACAAAATGCACATCTGATGAGGACATCAATACAATTGTTACACCCACAGCCCCTGCTGCTATACATACTGGACCAATTACTAGAGCTCGTGCACGCCAACTAAATTACCAGGTACTTTCGTTTCTTGGTAATGATTCTAATGTTCATGAGAATATGATGCTGCCTAAATTGGATACATTTGTTTTGCTTACAAATGAAGGGCCTAGCTTGGAGAAGGATGAACATTGGAGCAAGAACAAGCATGGAGATGATGGCATGCGCAAGGGGAACAAGAACGGAGTTAGAAGTGATGATTTCAGGACTTTGAAGCCACCATAATGGGTGCATGAAGCCTTGGACGAAATATACAAGATGCCACTTCATAAATTTTGTCCCGAGGCTATTTTAGGTGCTGCGTCACCTTATTATTGGGCCAGGCCCATGTAATTTCGAAATACATAAGTATAGGCTATTTTTAGAGTTCGTATGTGTGGGGAAACAAGAGATAGGGTTGATTTCGGACCCCTCCACCAAGGGCCACGAAATTCCCCCCTCTTCCTCCATATATACAGCCCTTAGGGCATCGTTTAGACTTTGAGGATTTGTTTAGTTAAAAGTTTGCCATTGCAACTTCATGTACTTCGTTTGTGTCCAACGACCAGACCAAGACCGCTTACGGATCCCCACCATTATCAATACTTCATATATATTCGCAATATTCAGATTGCTTTCTCATATTCTTGCTCGTTCTTCAATTGCTTGCAGGAATAGACCTTCGTGGTCAGGCTGACCGTGCTTCCAGCATCGTCAGTAACCTCTCGGAGTTGGTTTAGCGATTGCTAAGGCGCAACGTCGTGCACGTTTGTAGTCGGATCGTCAAAGTCGTCTCCACCAAATCGATAGTTATCATCTCATCGAAAGATCGGGACACCCTCGCCTCTATCAAGTGGTATCAGATTTCCAGGTTGCTCGGTGAGATTTTACAGTTTTTCGTAGTTTAGATCGAGTCTGTTCTTCATACCTATAGTCCACGAAAAAGCCACAAAAAAAATTAGTGTTAGTTCATCATATCCGAACCAATCTGAGCCTTTGCATAATCTTTTTAGGGTTTTGCTTTGTTGAATTTGCGGTTGCATCGTCGTGTCTAGTTGCTGGTCTTAGAGTCTAGTCTTTTAGAGTTTCGAGTTCTGGTCATAAGTTGTCACGCCGCCGCCGCACCATCATCGTCGCCCCTGCCATCTACCACCACCGCTTATCCGCCACCGCTCCGAATCCGTATCCATATACCACCACCGATCCATATCCATATACTACCACCGCTACCACCACCGCTGCCATATACCACCACCATATATCCACCACCAATCCGAGTTCCTTGCATATTAGGTTTGTTTTCGAGATCCATCTAGATTCCGATTCGTGTTTCCTTGCCGGAGTAGGTTTCGAAAAATTTTCTGGCTATCCTATTTTTAGGTGTTTCTGAGTGTTTTGAGACAGGTGCCATTATAGGAAGTTTTTTTTGACCCGTTTCCAGTTTTGTTTAGTTAAAAGTTAGCCATTGCAACTTCGTGTACTTCGTTTGTGTCCAACGACCAGACCAAGACCGCTTACAGATCCCCACCATTATCAATACTTCATATATATTCGCAATATTCAGATTGCTTTATCATATTCTTGCTCGTTCTTCGATTGCTTGCAGGAATAGACCTTCGTGGTCAGGCTGACCGTGCTTCCAGCATCGTCAGTAACCTCTCGGAGTTGGTTTAGCGATTGCTAAGGCGCAACGTCGTGCACGTTTGTAGTCAGATCGTCAAAGTCGTCTCCACCAAATCGATAGTTATCATCTCATCGAAAGATCGGGACACCCTCGCCTCTATCAACATCCTTCTTTGTCCTTTTGTTGTTCCATGCTAGCCAAGTTGTTGTAGCTCCCTCCATCCGTGATGACGCGAAAAGAACGTTCCTTCACAACTCCCTTTGTATGGAACAAATTATGCCTCTGATTTTGCTCAGCTTGTGTAACCTGCACACTCAAAACACATTGAGCAACTAAACATTCATACCTGTCAGCATCATCAGCAGCCATGTATTGCATTCATGATCAGAATCATCTCCACCGTGTTCTTCACTTGTAATAAGAGCCAAAGTCTCCTCATCATAGTCACTAGCGGACTCATACCTACCATCCTCAGTAACAATCATCACACGCTTATATGGGCATTCGCTCGCATAATGACCTCCACCTTTGTAGCGACGACAAGTAATATCATGTGTTTGCCATGTTGATGCCATGGCTGAAGAAGTGCTCTGTGCAGGCCCAGAAGGTGTGCTCTTGGCAGATATTGGTGGTTGCACCTGCTTTCTTGTAACATGGTTGGAGGTGGCAGCTGACGGAGGCACCGGTGCAGCAGAACGTGTGGAAGTAGAGGATGCACGCGGTGTCCATGATGAAGCTCAACCTGCAGAAAAGTTAGTTCGCGCCAATGCCTGTCGATCTGCACTTCACGTTCAGCTTTGGAAGCAAGATGGAATAAACGGGTGATATTATTATATTCCTTATACTCTAGAATGGTCTAAATCTCTTTATTTAATCCACCCATAAAACATGCAAGCATAGCTTCATTACCCTCAACAATACCACATCTAATTATACCAGTTTGTAATTCCTGATAATATTGTTCTACAGAATTTTTTCCTTGTCTCAAACGTTGCATTTTTTTGAAGCAATTCACGTTGATAATATGGTGGAACCCAGCGAGGACGCATAGCATTTTTCGAAGCAGCCCAAGTAGCTAGAATAGGATATAATCTACAATGTTCAGACCATCAAACACATGCAAAACTAGTGAAAGCAAAAAAAGCAGAAGGAACACGTCTCTCCTTAGGATATTGCAAACATGTAAAACATTGTTCAGTTTCTAACTCCCAAGTAAGATATATACCAGGAACATATCTACCCCTCAAATGGTGGAATATTCAATTTTAGTTTAGGAAGATGGTCATGATATCATACCTTAGGTGGTGGTGCAACCCTACCGTTGCGATGATATGCGTGAGGACGACCTGGTGGTGGTGGTGCTGGTGGTTGCACATAGTTCTGATTTTGATCAACCTAATCCTCGTAATGGTCCTCCACCTCTGCAGTAGCAACAGAAGCTACAGAAGCATCAACAGTAGGTACAATAGCACCGGAATTTTGACCATGCTCAAGGGGAACGCGCAATGTTCGTCCCACTTGATTTGGAAGGCGAAGTTGTTGTTGTTGTAGAGGTGCGACAGGTGCAGCGGGTGGTGGTTGTGGAAGACGCGCGAGTACTTCATTGAACTTGGCATCCAACTTGGTGTCACTTATCTTCTAAACGTCATGAATCCTCTCCAGTGCCTTTCCGAAGGTGGCCATGACGTCTTCCACCTGTTGACTCAAAATTTGCTGAAATTTATCATGAAGCTCCTTCTTCGACATGTTCTCCTAGTCCATCTCGTCGGCTTGTGGTCCTACCATGGTTAGTAGCTATAGAAACACACAAGAATATGATCCTACGGACTACTAGAAAGTGCCAGTGTGTCACAAATCCGTCAAGAAAATCTCAAATTCTTACCAGTACTTACCCAGCAGCAGGTGGTGATCGGCAACCATTGTAGTCAAAAACTCTCAAAGCTTGGATAGGGCGATTACCAAGGAGAGTCAAACGCACGACGTAGATGTATGTGGAGCTGGGAAGGCTTATAATATGGTAGCAAAAAGGGTCAGCAATAATCAATTTAGAGATGTAAAATTCAATAAACACTCAATGACGGTACTGTGCTGGTACTAGAGACGTGAGCCTAGAACACTAACAAAATCACGGCGCAGCACGTAAATAAGGGAAAAGCATACTCTGGATTTTTTTCGCTCTCTTTCTTTTGCGCTCTTTTTTTGCGCTCCTCTTTTTTTAATTTTTTGGCGGAAAATCACTATTATGGCTAGTGCCTCAAAACTCTTCCCAAGTCAAATTGACTAGATAGGCACGAAATCTTGTTTGACTATTTTTTCAGAAATCAGGGCAGCGACGACGAAAAAGTGCGATAAAAAAATCACTATGATGGCGAGTGTCTCAAATGACTCAGAAAGGCTAAAAAAGGATGGGGAAAAATATTTTTGCTTGCCAAAATTTTAGCCTGAAAACTACCCGGGGGTCTCCAGACTTTTTTTTCCGAAACCTACTCAAGCAAGGAAATATGTATCAAAAAATAGATGGATCTCGAAAACAAACCTAATATGAAAAGAACTCGAATTGGTGGTGGACGGGTGGATGTATATGTGGACTGGATTGGTGGTGGACAGGTGGATGTATATGTGGACTCAGATTGCTGGTGGACAGGAGGATGTATATGTGGACTCAGATTGGTGGTTGACAGGCGGATGTATATGGCAGCGGTAAGGAATATGTTGGTGGTGGTGGTATATGGCAGGAGCGATGACAATGGTGCGGCGGCGGCGTGACAACTTATGAACAGAACTTGAAATCCTAAGGGAAACTAGACGCTAAGACTAGCAACTTGACCCGATGATGCAACAGCAAATTCAACAAAGCAAAATACTGAAAATAATATGCAAAATACTGGATATGATGAACTAACCATAATTTTTTTGGCTTTTTCGTGGACTGTAGGTATGAAGAATAGACTCGATCTAAACTACGAAAAACTGTAAAATCTCACCGAGCAACCTGGAAATCTGATACCACTTGATAGAGGCGAAGGTATCCCGATGTATCGACGAGATAGCTATCATTTTCTGTGGGAGTCGACTTCGACGATCTGACTACGAACGCGCAAAGACGTCGTTGCTTTTGACCACTATGTCATCCATATAAGCTTCCATATTTCTATGGAGCTGGGGTTCAAAACCAATCTGGACCGCCCTTGCAAACGTCGAACGAGCAGTCTTCAGCTCGAAAGGCATCGACATGAAACAATACGTACCACATGGGGTGATGAATGCTGTTTTCTCTTCGTCTTCTCTTGTCATGAAGATCTGGTGGTAGCCGGAGTAGGCATCAAGGAATGACAACAGATCACACCCAGCTGTGGAGTCAACAATCTGGTCGATGCGCGACAATGGGAAGGGGTCCTTAGGACAAGCCTTATTGATATCTGTGTAATCAATACATAGCCTCCACTTCCCATTAGCCTTGCGCACTACGACCGGATTGGCCAACCACGTTGGATGGAGCACTCCTCTTACCAAACCCGCTGCTTCCAGTTTCCGGATCTCCTCTGTGATGAACTCTTGTCGTTCCAAAGCTTTCTTTCTGACCTTCTACTTGACGGGCCGCGCATGAGGACAGACAGCAAGGTGGTGCTCAATCACCTCCCTGGGAACGCCGGGGATGTCGGAAGCTTGCCATGCAAACACACCGACATTCGCCCGCAGGAAGGTGACGAGCGCGTCTTCCTATTTGTCGTCAAGGGTGGAGCTTATGGTGAAAGCCCCTCCCGTGCCGTCCTCATTGATAGGAACCTTCTCGGTTCCCGACGGTATGGCCCTGGGCTTCTTGTTTCCGCCGGTGGAGCTCTCTGGCACGTCCTCGATGGGAGCGCTACACTCCGGAGAGGTGCGCTTGCCGGAGTGAGTGTCCGAGGTCTCACCGGTCTTCTTCTTCTTCCCTCCCGGGGTCCCAGTGGTAGGAGCAAGTGCCCTAGTGGCGGCAGCTGCTGCAACTGCTTGCTGGTATAGTTGGTCAGTGCAAATCAGCGCATCTTTCTTATCGGATGGGATGGTGATGATCGTCACAGATCCTGGCATCTTCAGGGTGTTGTAGGCATAGTGTGACGCCGCCATGAACTTGGCCAGCGCTGGGCGGCCAAGGATCCCGTTGTAGGGCAAGGGGATCTTGGCAACATCAAACACGATCCTCTCCGTCCTGTAGTTCAGATTGCTTCCAAAAGTCACGGGCAGCGTGACCTTTCCCTTAGGTTGGCTTCTTCCCAGGTTGACCCCCCTGAAACGTGCCCGTCTTTTCGAGGTCTCCATCCGGAATCTGCAGTTTCTTGACCACGGCAGGCGAGATCAAGTTCAGACCGGCCCCGCCATTGGCTAGCATCTTTGTCACCTTGAGGTTGAGTATTTTTGGTGAAACCAACAATGGCAAGCACCCGACCGCAGTAGTGCGATCAGGGTGATCCTCAGTGTCAAAAATGATAGGTGTGCTGGACCACTTCAGCGGCCTTTGGGCATCAAACGACGGCTCTGCCGCTGTAATCTCTCGTGCCCACTGTTTAAGCTAGCGGTGAGAAGTATGCAGCGAGGCGCCGCCGTCGACGCACATGGCCTCTATAGCTTTCTGAAACTCTTGGTCGCCGGATTCGGCGTCCTCTTCGTGATCGTCGTCTTCTGACATTTTGTCACAGCCCCGGGCGGGCCTTTCCTGTTGTTTATCCTTGCCGCGACGGCCCGCCTTGCCGTCACGCTTCTTGCCGGACCCCTTAGCACTGTGTTGGCCCTTCTCCTTGTCCCGCCTCTCATATTCAGCCCTCTGCTTCTCAGCGAGGAGCTCAACCTGTCGGCAGTCTTGGAGAGCATGGCCTTTGGTGCGATGGATCTTGCAGTATCGCTTGTCGGAGTTTCCTGGCTTCTCGGCAACCGCCAAGGCCCGGCAGGCGACACATCTGGCAATTTCCTTCCCGGGGTCATCTGCCTTGGTTTTCTTGGTGGAGCCAGTGTCATCAGATCCCTCGACGGCAAGCACGGCTTTACCTTTGCGCTTCCTGTTGCGGCGCCGACCCTTCTTCGCCGGGGCGGCAGTATCTTCATCTGAGAGTCGGTTTCCACGCCGGCGTCTTCGCCGGGGTACTTCCTTCCCTCTTCAGCCCAGGCACATCTGTCAGCAAGAACATAGAGTTCTGCTACATCTTTCACCTTGTTCATTGCCAGCTCTTTGCGCAACTTGCAGTTACGCACGTTCTGATGGAACGCGCTGATGATGGCGGCAGGGTGAACATCAGGTATATTGTACTATATCCGGCTGAACCTCTGTATATATACTTGCAGAGACTCTCGCCTCCCTTCTGGGGAATGACGTGCAGGTCGCTCGCTTGGCCGTGGGCTTGGTGGCCTCCAGTAAAGGCGCCCACAAACTCATGGCACAAATCCGACCAGGAGGAAATAGAGTCTACCGGCAAGTGCATCAACCATGACATGGCGTTGGGTTTAAGAGCCAACGGAAAGTAATTCGCAAGCACCTTATCGTCGCAGGCTCCGGCAGCTTGCATCGCAATGGTGTAGATGCTGAGGAACTCGAACGGGTGGGTCTTGCCGCTATACTTTTCGCCCACGTCAGGTTTGAAGGTGCGGTGAGTGGGCCACCAGAACTGCCGCAGCTCACGGGTAAAAGCCCGACAGCCTACCTCGTAAGGTAGGCCTCCACGGCTCTCCGGTGTCGGGTGGTTCACAGCAGGCCCTGCTCGCCTATCTGACTGGTGGCGCGCTCCGCGCCGGCGCTCGATAGTGGTTCGAGCGTCTTCATGTTCTCGTTCCTGAAGGACTTGGCGCTGGTCACAGTGGGTCCGCGGGTCGGACGATGCTACGGAGATTTCGTCGCCCGTAACGTCGCGACGGGCTAGCGTCCGTGGTACCGGGCGGGGAGGAGGCGAGTGCACCGTGGTCGCGGCGCCGCCGGCTTTCCTGCCACTAGTGCGTGGGACTCCGTCGGAGCGTCGACCCGGGGGCTCCACCGGACTCGGTTCGTCTTTGTTGGCCACCGCAACAAGGCTTCGGATAGTGGCTCTCCATTCGTGGAGTTTCTCCATAGTGGGAGGAAAATCGAGGAGCAACTGCGCGTGCGCCAGGGCTTCTGCTGGCGTTGGTGGCAGTGAAACCTGCACGGATCGCGACGCGCTTCGACTTCATACCATGTCAGAAGGAGCTCTATCACGACCCCGCGGTCGCATGCCATCTTCACCAGCGCCTCGGCGAGCGGGCAAGTCTTCTACCTCCCGGGAGTGGCGCTCGGGGCTCTTCCCACGGCGACGCCCGGGGTCTTCGTCATGATTACGCCGTTCGTCGCGCGCCACTTGAGAGGAGCGCGCCGTCGGCGCCGGCATGGGAGTCTTGGAGGCCCTCGCATCGCCTTCGAGCGGGGTGGCAGCGATCTTGGAAGGCCCCGCGCCACCCGCGGAGGGCTTGGCTCCGTCTTTGGATTTGGCGGCGTGCGGCCCATTACCAGGCGCACGAACAACGCCGCCTCCCAAACTCCGGCTGCTGGGACGGTGTTGGTGTTCGCGAACGGCTCCCCGGGTCCTTTCTGCGACCAGTCCGCTGCTCGCCCGCATCGGGACGAGATGTCCGGCTTCCGACGGGCCAACCACCACCGTCGTCTTCTTCTTAGGTGCCATGACGATGAAGAAGTGTCAAACTAACTGCTAAAGCCGATTCTCACAAATGCGCCCCCTACCTGGCGCGCCAAAGATGTCGGTGGGAACGACACCTATGGGATCACAAGAATCCCTACTACGGTTGCGGGGCGCGGGGTCGTGAGAAGAGCGGATCAAACAGATAGCACACGGTTCGTTTATCAAGGTTTGGGCCGCGAGGATGCGTAAAACCCTACTCCTGCTTTGGTGGATTGTATATCTATGTTCTTGAGCTAGCTATGGGGCGTGAGGAGCTCCAAAAAGCCGAATCCTCCTCCTGGTCGCCTCGGGCCTCCTTTTATAGGAAAGGGGTTGCCACAGTGGCACACAGGAGGTGGAAAGGGTACAGTGACGTGAGGTTATCCCTCACATTACATGACAAGGCGCATTTAATGCGTCTTACCCAGGTGTCCTTGCTTTATCGGGGATGGGGGAGAGCCCTGTCTCGTCCGTCGCCGCTCCCTCTCATGTCGACACGCGCCCTGGCCAGCGGCGCCCGCGGTGCCATGTAGGCAGGCAGGCAGCTGAGGTGGTGCAGTGGTGGGTCTCCACGAAGATCCGCATGCCGCCATGAAGGTGCCTACCCAGCTGGTTGGGTCGGCAGCTGCATGCGAGCGGTGGTGGAGGTTTGACTGGCGTGGGCCTGATGGTGGCCCTACGGGTGTTCTTGGCAAGGACCTTGCCAGGGCCCTGACAAGGGTCTTGCCGTGGCGCCTACTGTCATCCCCGGCAAGGCTCTTGCCGGGGGCCTTGTGGTCCTCCTTGGCTGGGATCTCGCCAAGGATCATCATCTTCTAAAGGGTGTATCTGATCTTGAATGTCTTCACAAAGATCTGCATGCCACCACGGGGATGTCTCCCGAATCCTTGCCCCTTGGGGGCAGTGGACTCAAGGGTGACTCACTCCGTAGGTGTGGGGCGAGCTGCCACGGCAAGGGTCTTGCCGGGTTTGCTAAAACCGCCTCCCGGCAAGGATCTTGCCAGGGGGGTCCGCTTCGTCCCCTTTGCTCTTTGTAGTCTTGGTCTTCGCGTCGTTCTGCTTCTCCTGAGCTTCGGCCTTACCTTGGCTCACCTCCCTTGCCTTGCTCAGTGTGGTGGTGCCCGTGGCTCAGACTGCCCGTGCACAGTTATAGGGGTACAAAAAGTGTACCCCTCTTTTTATACACCGACATTATCAATCTCACATTTGTCATGGATTTCACTCACCCAAACCACGTCTATGAGCATAGTATAACAATATAAGCAACGCGTAGAAGTAACTCCCAAGGGTTTGAATGTAACAGGGCAATAGGTTCTACCTCATCAACTACTTCCCAACCCACAAGTTAATGACATCCTAATAATGCAATGTTTGAGGATTGGAACTAATGCATAAAAATTGGGTGATAAATGGATATGATCAAAATGTTACTTGCCTTGCTGACGATCCGCGTAACCTAGAGACTCCAAATAACACGGTTCACACTCCAGGAATTCTATCGCAAACAAACAATAGCATACATAAGCAACAATCCAAGAAGCACGGGTAAAACTCAAATAAGAAGATCTAGCCGGAAAGTTCAACTTAAGAACTCCGGTTTGCAAAAAACAATCAAATCAAATGGAGCAACGAAACTCAAACGACGAAGGAAACAAGATCCGTTTACTAATCTGAACTAAGGTCAAATTTTATAGTACCAAAATCTTGTTCAAGTTGGTTAAGCGGAAAGAGGGTCTCGAGATGAAGATGTAGGCGCTTGAATCGCCTGATTCCGACTGACGAGCGAAAAGATAAACCGAAACAAAAATCGGATCAGAAATCGTGATCGAGAATAATTGCGGAAAAATCTGATAAAAGAAAACTGACGAACAGGCTAATGAACGAGCGTTCGTTATCTGTAACTAAAGAGGGAAAACCGTTCGTTAAAACGAACGTACGGACGAACATCCGCTAAATTGAAAAACTGGGGAAAACCGGCGAACCGATCTAAAAAACGAACTAGGGTTTTCTAAAAAAACCGAATTGGTTTTCTAAAAAACCCGGCGTCGACGAACGGCGCGTTACCTCTCCAGCGAGGTGGGGCTCGGGCGGCAGGGCGACGGGCTTGCGGGGCGGCGGGGCGAGGCGGCGCGGCACGGCAAGAGGCGGCTGTAGCGGTGAGGTGCGGTAGGCGGCGGCGCGGCTCGGCTGCAGGAGGCAGGGCTGCCGCGGCTGGGTTTGGTGGTGGTGGCGGGGGAGGGAGGGGGGCTCGGGGTATTTAAGGAGGGGGAAGGGGTGGCTTGGAGGAGGGGGCAAGGCGACGGGGAGGAGGAGTCCGGCTCGGACTCCGGTCCGAGTCGGCGGCAGCGGCGCGCGGCCTCCTGGCAGGAGACGGCGGCGCAGGGAAGACGGGCCGGTTCGGTTGGGCCTTGGCCCAGTCGGGCGCTGGAAGTTTTTTTTAAAATAATTCCGCCGAACAGAAAATAAATCCTAGAAAATAAAATAAAAATCTAAAAATGCCAAAACAAATTTTCACCGTCTAAATAAAATATTTAGGACGAGATGAACATTTACTTGGCCCTAAAATGCAATTTTGAAAACGTGCAATTTTTCTAATGCAAATAAAATCCAAATAAAATCAAATAAAACCAAATAAATGATTTCAATATTTTTCCTCCAATATTTCAATTATTTTGGAGAAGTCATATTATCTCCTCTCATATATTTTAATATGAAATACTTTTCAGAGAGAAAATCATTAAAATAAAAAATCCTCGTTTCATTATTTGATAAAAATCAAATATGAAAACCGGGAAAACCTCAACCTCTTCGAGGGTCCTTGAGTTGTTTAGGATTTCGAGGATTGCAGAACAAAAATGCAATAAAATATGATATGCACGAATGATCTATGTATAACATTCCAAATTGAAAATTTGGGATGTTACAAACCTACCCCCCTTAAGATGAATCTCTTCCTCGAGATTCGGGTTGGCTAGAAAATAGGTGTGGGTGGTCTTTGAGTAGATCATCCTCTCGTTGCCAGGTGGCTTCATCCTCGGTGTGGCGTCTCCACTGAACTTTGCAAAACTTTCTAACCTTGCTGCGGGTGACTCGGCTAGCAAACTCAAGAATCTTAACTGGCTTTTCCTCATAAGTCAAATCACTGTCCAATTGAATCGTATCCAAGGGTATTGTATCTCTTAACGGTATATCGGCCATCTCAGCATGACAGTTCTTCAACTGCGAAACGTGGAACACGTCATGAACTCCTGACAGTCCTTGAGGTAACTCCAACTTGTAGGCAACTTCTCCCATCTGTTCCAAAACACGATACGGTCCTACAAATTTCAGGGCTAACTTTCCTTTAACTCCAAGACGTTTCACTCCTCGCAAGGGTGATACTCGCAGATATACCATGTCTCCAATTTCATAGGTTACCTCCTTGCATTTCAAGTCTGCATAAATCTTATGCCTAGACTGAGCAATCTTCAGTCTATCATGAATCAGCTTAACCTTCTCTTCAGACTCCTTGATCAAGTCTGGTCCAAACAACTGTCGGTCTCCTACTTCATCCCACATTAACAGCGTTCTGCACCTTCGTCCGTATAGGGCCTCAAACGGTGCCATCTTCAAACTGGCTTGGTAGCTATTGTTGTATGAGAACTCCGCGTAAGGCAAATTGTCATCCCAACTAGATTCATAATCTAGCGCACGGGCTCTCTACATGTCCACCAGAATCTGATTGACTCTCTCTGTCTTTCCATCCGTCTGCAGGTGAAACACTGTACTGAACTCTAGTCTTGTTCCCAAGGTCTGGTGTAACTGATGCCAAAACTTTGAGGTAAATTGTGTTCCTCTATCTGATACGATGGTCCTCGGAACTCCATGCAGACATATGATCCTGGACATATATATCTTGGCCAACTTCGCACTTGTATAAGTGCTTTTCACTGGGATAAAGTGAGCCACTTTGGTCAAGCGATCAACTACTACCCATGTGGAATCATATCCTGATTTGGTCCTGGGAAATCCGGTGATAAATCCATGCCAAGTTTATCCCACTTCCATTCGGGTATCGGCATAGGCTGTAACAATCCTGCCGACTTTTGATGCTCTGCCTTCACTCTCTGACATACATCACATACGACTACATACTCGGCAATATCCTTCTTCATACCCGTCCACCAGAAATGTTCCTTCAAATCCAAATACATCTTGGTGTTTCTGGGTTGTATCGAGTATGGTGAGTCATGAGCCTTCTAAAGTATTAACTTCCTGATCTCTGTGTTATTGGGCACATAAACTTGGTCCTCAAACCATAAGGTGCTGATAGAGGCGGGGTGTCCCGATCTTTCGATGAGATGATAACTATCGATTTGGTGAAGATGCCTTTGACGATCCGACTACAAACGTGCACGACGTTGCGCCTTAGCAATCGGTAAACCAACTCCGAGAGGTTATTGACCACGCCGAAGCACAATCAACCTGACCACGAAGGTCTATTCCTGCAAGCAATCGAAGAACAAGCAAGAATATGATAAAGCAATCTGAATATTGCGAATATAGATGAAGTATTGATAAAGGTGGGGATCCGTAAGCGGTCTTGGTCTGGTCGTTGGACACAAACGAAGTACACGAAGTTGCAATGGCTAACTTTTAACTAAACAAATCCCAAGGAAAAGCTACTAGATGGATCTACTTATATAGGAGCAAGGGGTGGCGGCCAAGGAGGTGGGAGGACGTCCCAAGGCAGCCTAAAACTAAATCTAGGTCGTACAAGGCCAATGGGCCCAAGTGGAGGTGATGTAACACCTTTGGACTTGTAGTTTGACTCGGATTCTGCTGCAGCATCAGATTGTTTCGTCCACAACTCAACGCTCCGGACGAATTTGAAGGTGATTCCAATTGGGTTGGAAACTGCACGAAATCTAGTTTCCAACAAAAACAGAATCACCCAATTCGGAGTCCGTATGAAAAACTTGTGTGCGTTTTGAGTCAGGTATGTCTGTGCAGTCCGAATCTGAATCCAGAACGTGAGAGACTTGGACTCTATCTTCTCTTGGGCCAAAAGTGACGTGAGAGAACTTTTTGGACAGCAAATAAACATCTCTTTCTTCCTTATCTTCATATGTGGATTGTACAAATGTCCCATACACCTGCAATTAGACAAAACACAAAAGTGTGTGAAGTATTTTTGTTCTGGATAACATAAATAGATTATTGAATAGTTTGCACTAGAAATCACCTGACAAATATGCATATATGCAATATTTTTGGTCATATCCAAGGTAGTCATGTCCTCATCATCCTCCCCTTCTTGAAAATAAAGCCGTCCTCGGCGTTGCTTAATCTGAAATGTGGCTAACAAAAGAGACAAGGTGTACATGTTGTATATGTATATGTCATACATTTTTACTTTCCTTGATTTTTGCATATATGACACATGAATAGATGAGTAATTTGCATAGTTCATAAAATCTAAAGCCAAAAAATTAGCACAAGAAGTAGAAGGCATGAAAATATTGCAACTCAGTTTGCACATATAAGTGAAGCTCTTATTCATTTCAAAAGATTGACAATGTTCATCATTAAACCATCCCAACATTGGTGAATAAACCTTACTTGCATCAAATTTACATGCTACAACATGCTTAAATAAGCAAACATGCAATAAGTCATTCAACACAGAATCATCACCAAGATTAGAGGTCATATCAAAATGATTAAACATTGGTTCTTTTGCATCAATAGTTAATTCAATGGGTGCACTCAAAATTGTTGGTATTTCAGTTGTTTGATCACATGGCAAAGTCAAATTATCAACGTAGTCCTCTAAAATAGGTGGTGTGATCAAAGTAGTGGGTAGCTCATCAGATGGTGCATTCAAATTGACAAGGCATTCATCATTCTCATGTTGAGATGGAAGATCAGTACCTTTGTCATTACCTCTTATGATCAACTCAGATGATGAAGCCACTCTCGGGGGCGATGTGTCACATGGTGGAGGTGATGTAGTCCTGACAACAACGGATGTGGTTGTCATAGTATGCCTAGTAGTTGAAGGAACAATCATATCAACTCTTGGAATGTGCACCATGCGCTTGTTCTCCTCGTGGCCAACACGTCGTTTTATTTCCTGTTCAGCTTTGCAAGCAAGATGAAACAAATGGTCCATAGGATAACACTCTTCATGAATTAGTATCTCTTGAATATCACGGTTTAATCCTCCCCAAAATCTATCCATAAAATCATCTTCACTTTCTTCTAAAGAGGAATGCAACAAGGTAGTTTGTAAATCATCATAATATTTTGTTACAGTATCACTACCTTGTTTTAAGTGTTGCAACTTCTTAATCATGTCACGAGTATAATAAGCAGGGACGAAAGTATGTCGCATGGCAAGTTTCAAATCATCCCAAGTAGTAGGTATATAATCAGGGTGTAACCGACAATATTCACTCCACCAAACCAAAGCATAACCAGTGAAAGAACCAACCTCAACCTTAACCTTTTTATGTTCATCGAAATTATGGGAAGCAAATATATTTTTTATGTCGAACTCCCATTCAATATATAAAGCAGGTTTAAAACGGCCATTAAATGGTGGTATAGATACATTAACCTGATCATGTGCATTTGGATGTTTGTGCACCTCTCGTGACGGTTGTGGTATTTGCAAAGGTGGTGGCACGTCTCCCGCGATCGACAAAGCCCATGAATTGACTCTGGATCCTGTCATGATTAGTAGAACAAGAAACAAAACCCAAAAATAATGTTCCTATAACTACTAGGATGTGGTGGTAAAATGCTCACAGTAAAGCAAATATCAATGTCTTACAAGTTCTTACCATGCAGCAGGCGGTGATCGGCAACCAGCGGTGTCAAGTAACTCCGAATATTGAGTAAAGCGATTGCCAGGGGAGCGTACGTATACACGGTGTAGAAATATGTGGAGTTGGGTTGGCTATATATGGTAGCAAAAGATTAGCAATAATCAATTCAAAGATGCAATGTTGAATAAACGCTCAACGACGGTACTGTGCTGGTCCTAGGCTAGACCGGACTAGAGAAGCGAGCCTAGAACACTAATGAGGTCACGGTGTAGCACAACTAGCATCAATGAAGGATACTAAGTAGCTCTTGACAGCAAGATATAAGTGAAGATCACAACGGCAGTGAAGATAATGATGAAAAACAACTGCCAAGCAGGATATACAACAACTCTCTCTCCAACTTTCCTCTTGAAAAGTTTGAGACAATTTTCTGATAAATTCTTTCAAAGAATTCTACTAACTCAAGCTTTCCAATGCAAAAAGAATCACTCAATTCCGAGTTGATATGAGGAGTCAAAGAATTCTAAAACTGGCCTGAAAAATTGGAACAAGCTGTATTCACGAACTTCGGAGGGCAAAAAGACCTATTTAGAAGCCGATTTTGAGGTGTCAAATATTGAAATAGCTTCTGCAACTATTTAGATGCGGCTCGTCGCTATCTTCAATTTGAGTACTCACGGAGCCAAAACGGACTTCGTATGAGGAAGATACACCTGTTTTACTGAACAGTGCGCAAAACAGATTCCAATCCGAATTCAGGTACGAGATTGATTCTAGATAGATCCAATTTTTTTTCTTTTTTTTTCTCACGCTTTTTTTTTCTTCTCTCTCTTTTTCTTTCCTTTTTTTCTCTTTTTTTTCTCTATCTTTTTTTTTCTTTATCTTCTTTTTCTCCCTCTTTCCAAGACAAACTAGATAAGATGCAGATTCGATCTGGCGAAGATGTGAGTGACCTCAACTATGATTATGACAATAAACAGTGCGTAGCACGTGGTGGAAATTGGTGAATGGGATGGTGGACAGCGGATGGGATAATGATGCAGCGGCTGCGTGACTAATGTGAACAGAACTCGAAACTCTAAAGGAACTAGACACTAAGACCAGCAACTCGACACGACGATGCAACCGATAATTCAACTATGCAAGCAATGAAAAGAAAATTGCAAAGGCTCGGACTGGCTTGGACCAAGGATGAATAGATCTAACTCTTTTTTTTGTGGCTTTTTCTTGGACAATAGGTAAGAAAATAAATCTAATCTAGGAAAACTGGAAATTCTCACCGAGCAACCTGAAAACTGATACCACTTGATAGAGGCGGGGTGTCCCGATCTTTCGATGAGATGATAACTATCGATTTGGTGAAGATGACTTTGATGATCCGACTACAAACGTGCACGACGTTGCGCCTTAGCAATCGGTAAACCATCTCCGAGAGGTTATTGACCACGCCGAAGCACAATCAACCTGACCACGAAGGTCTATTCCTGCAAGCAATCGAAGAACAAGCAAGAATATGATAAAGCAATCTGAATATTGCGAATATAGATGAAGTATTGATAAAGGTGGGGATCCGTAAGCGGTCTTGGTCTGGTCGTTGGACACAAACGAAGTACACGAAGTTGCAATGGCTAACTTTTAACTAAACAAATCCCAAGGAAAAGCTACTAGATGGATCTACTTATATAGGAGCAAGGGGTGGCGGCCAAGGAGGTGGGAGGACGTCCCAAGGCAGCCTAAAACTAAATCTAGGTCGTACAAGGCCAATGGGCCCAAGTGGAGGTGATGTAACACCTTTGGACTTGTAGTTTGACTCGGATTCTGCTGCAGCATCAGATTGTTTCGTCCATAACTCAACGCTCCGGACGAATTTGAAGGTGATTCCAATTGGGTTGGAAAGTGCACGAAATCTAGTTTCCAACAAAAACAGAATCACCCAATTCGGAGTCCGTATGAAAAACTTGTGTGCGTTTTGAGTCAGGTATGTCTGTGCAGTCCGAATCTGAATCCAGAACGTGAGAGACTTGGACTCTATCTTCTCTTGGGCCAAAAGTGACGTGAGAGAACTTTTTGGACAGCAAATAAACATCTCTTTCTTCCTTATCTTCATATGTGGATTGTACAAATGTCCCATACACCTGCAATTAGACAAAACACAAAAGTGTGTGAAGTATTTTTGTTCTGGATAACATAAATAGATTATTGAATAGTTTGCACTAGAAATCACCTGACAAATATGCATATATGCAATATTTTTGGTCATATCCAAGGTAGTCATGTCCTCATCAGGTGCCGTGCTCATCCTCACGAAAACCTTTGGCCTTTCCATTGCTCATCTTCTCCTTTATCTCGGCAATCTCTTTGTCATTCTTCTGAGCTTCCCGAATCTTACCCAACAATGTCAACTGAACTTCCATTGTTGCAACAAAACTTCTACGAACAATCTCTAATCGCAGTTCCATAATATCCTCTGCTAACTCCTTTGGCACTCCCTTACTCGCAAGGATATTAGCATAACTCTTGCGGCTGAAAGCGTCTGCTACGACATTGGCCTTTCCTGGATGATAGTGCAGATTCATGTCATAATCCTTTATAAGCTCCAACCATCTCCTCTGCCTAATGTTCAGCTCCTTCTGTGTGAAGATGTACTTCAAACTCTTATGATCCGTGTACACATCACAACGGTTTCCAATAAGTTAATGTCTCCAAGTCTTCAACGCATGCACTACGGCTGCTAGCTCCAAATCATGCATGGCATAATTCAACTCGTGAGGTTTTAGTTGCCGTGAGGCATACGAAACAACTCCTCCATCCTGCATAAGCACACTTCCAAGTCCTAAGCGAGAGGCGGTGCAATACACTTGGAAATCCTTATGTATATCTGGCAGTGTCAGCACTAGGGCTGTAGTCAAACGTTTCTTCAACTCCTGGAAACTTGCCTCACAATCTTCCGTCCATTTAAACTTAGTATCCTTCTTCAATAACTCCATCATTGGTTTCGCAATCTTGGAAAAATTCTCAATGAATCTCCGATAGTATCCTGCGAGTCCAAGAAAACTGCGGATCTCGCTAACTGAAGTGGGTGCCAACCATTCAGTGACTGACTGAACCTTGCTGGGGTCTACTGCTATACCTTTTCCTGATATAACATGTCCAAGGAATCCGACTTCCTTAAACCAAAACTCGCATTTGCTGAACTTGGCATACAACTGGTGTTCCCTGAGTTTCTCGAGAACTAACTGCAAATGCTCCTTGTGCTCCTCTTCATTCTTCGACTATACCATAATATCATCAATAAACACCACAACAAACTTGTCCAAATATTCCATGAATACCTTGTTCATCATGCTCATGAAATAGGCAGGGGCGTTAGTCAGTCCAAACGACATGACCGTATACTCATATAATCCATAACGCATGGTGAATGTTGTCTTTGGTATATCTTTCTCTCGAATCTTCAACTGATGGTATCCCGATCGCAAATCGATCTTCAAAAACACTTTAGCTCCTTGCAGCTGATCAAACAGATCATTGATCATCGGCAATGGGTACCTGTTCTTGATCGTCACTTCATTCAAGACCCGATAATCAACAACCATTCTTAGGGTTTTATTCTTCTTCTCAACCAAGAGCACTGGGGCTCCCCAAGGTGATGAACTCCTTAGAATGTATTGTTTCTCCAATAACCCCTTGATCTATTTCTTAATTTCCTCCAGATCATTCGCGGGCATCCGATAGGGTCTCTTGGATATTGGCCCGGTACCTGGCAGTAGCTCTATCAAAAACTCAATGTCTCGATCCGGTGGCATGCCTGGTAACTCCTCTGGAAAAACATCTGGGTAATCCCTCACTACAGGCACATACTTAATCCTTTTTCCCTCCGAGGTGGTGAGATAAATCGACTTACTAGCACAGTCAATACTTCCTCCATACTTTGACATCCAGTCCATGCCTAATATCACATCCAATCCTTCTGATTCTAAGATAATTAGGTCGGACGGAAAAACATGGGTGCCAATGGTTAGGGGTACCTGGTCGCACTATCGACTAGCCATATACTCTGCTCCAAGCGAACTCACTAAGAGAGGTGTCCTAAGGGTTTGGGTTGGTAGTTTAAACTTATCCATGAATCCCCTTGATATGTATGAATGCGATGCACCAGTATCAAATAGAACAAGAGCGGTAAATGACTTAACCAAAAACTTACCTATTACCGCGTCCGGCTGCTCTTCAACCTCCTCCATGTTAACGTGCTTCACTTGTCCTTTGTTGAATGGATTGGGCTTCTTCCCAGCGCTCCCATTTCCGTTACCATTCTTTCCTTCAGGGCACTCCGTGGCATAGTGTCCAGTCTTCCCGCACTTGAAGCAAGTAACGTGACTAAGATCTCTTTTGGCAGGTGTGTCTGGATTGGGGCGGTTCTGATTGTTATTGGTTTCGTTCCCATTCCCATTCTTAGTACCATTGTGGTTATGCAATCCTCCTTCGATGTGGCTATGACCTCCATGGTTATGAACAAGTCCTCCCGAGTTCGGGGTTAGGCGAGGCTTCTACTGAGCTCCTGAGTTATACCTCCCTTGTCCATACTTCCTCTTTCGGCTCTCAATCTGCTTCTGCTTCCCTTCAATCATAAGAGCCTTATCTACCAACTCCTGGTAGTTGTTGAAGGTTGCTACCATCAACTGCATACTCATCTCATCATTCAGCCCTTCCATAAACTTCTCCTGCTTCGTGGCATCTATGGCCATGTCATCATGGGCATAGCGAGATAACTTGCTAAACTCATCCACGTACTGAGCCACAGTACGGTTCCCCTGGCGTAAGTTGCGAAGCTCACGTTTCTTCATATTCATGGCTCCAGTTGAGACATGGGCTGTGCGGAAAGCTTGCTGAAACTAGTCCCAAGTGACGTTGGCTATGGGGAAAGTGGCCGTGTAATTCTCCCACCATGAGGCTGCTGGTCCATCCAATTGATGTGCGGCAAAGCGCACCTTCTCAGCATCTGTGCAACCTGCGGTGGTCAACTCCCTTCCAATACGGCGTAGCCAATCATCAGCAACTATAGGCTCGGTGCTACTGGAAAACACCGGCGGTTGTAACGTTAGAAAACGGGCTAGGTTGTCCACTGGCGGCGGGTTGTTGTTGTTACCTTGGTTCTGAACTAGCAATTGCATCAAGGTGTTCTGCTGCTGAATCAACTAAGTGAGCTCCGGCTGGAAGGCAAAACCGGTGTCACATCTTGGAGGCATCTAATGGGATTAGAGGGAAGAGATCAGAATAGAAGAGGGGGTCTAAGGAGAAAGCACTACCCATATGCACATGAGACAAACACAATCATTTCACTCAATCAATCAAGTAAGGGCATACAAGCGGTCTAGAACTATCGCAAAAGTGCTCAACTACTACAGAATACATGGGGGAATACTACTAATCATTGGGTGGTCATCTAGAAATTTTTATCGGTGGAAGACTCCATGATATCTGCTCCAACTTCGTCTTCAAAGTCATTATCACTAGGGTCGGAGTTGGTGTCGTCGATGATGATGTAGTCCTCCGGACGAATCTCCTTGGGTTCTTCATCTTCTTCTACTAGAGTGGGGTCTCCCATGGATATTCCGATCTTGTTAATCAGGTCGTCATTCTACTTCAGTAGTGTCGCAATTTCCTCCTCATATCCATCACGTGTAGACTTAATTTCTTCTTCCAGCTCGATGATCCTTGTCTTCGCCTTCTTCAAATCTATCATGTCTGCGCACATCTGATTCTCCTGGCATCGAATGTGTTGGTTTAGTTCCTGGATGAAAGCTGCAATTGATCTATCCTTCCTGGTGCTGATCATCTCCCATTGCTCGTCTCGGTGCCCACATATCTGGTAGATAGTGTCGTTAAGATCCTTGTGATATACTTCTCCAATGCGTCCCATGGTGATGTGAGCTGCCATACTCTTTCCTAAACTCCAGGTTGGTGCGTCGAAGGAAAATTCTATAGGTTTAGTGACTGGCGTGAATGTCCTTCCTGGAACTTGAACTTGAATCATCCATCGCTGCTCTTCTAGTAAAGTGGCGTTGTATGTCCCGGTGAAGCTTGGTATTCCAATGTTCAAGTACCTAGTGACTTCCTTCAAGTGTCATCCAAAAGGTGATCCTTCCTCCGGTTGTGCAAACTTGTTCTTCATCTCCGCCGTCCTAAAGAGTAGAAAATGGAGAGGAGTCAGAAATGAGTAGAGAAGAGTGACCTATGGTTTTATCTTAGTGGTCATGTCCTACGCTCAGCGTGTGCTCTGATACCATCTTTGTAGCGACCCGACCTCAAACGGTCAAGTCTTTGTGCTTCAGTGTCATCCCTGGATCGGTAATGCTGACACACATAGTACTCGAAGGATTTATAACAGAGTAGAAATCACACACTTATTACATCGAATGTCTCAAAAGAGAACTTATTACAATGAATATGGCTTAAGGCCATCTAATATGATAATAGCGGAAGGCTTGGAAGATAAAGTGAGTCCATCAACTCCAACGGCATAGCTGAGCTGCACGGCAACGACCTAACGAACCTTACTCCTCGTCTGAAAAGTCTGCAACATAATACGTTGTAGCCCGAAAACGGGTCAGCACATGGAATATGCTGGCAAAGTAACACAGTAGAGCAAGAACAGAATAATGCTATCACTACATGCATATTTGGCTGGTGGAAAGCCCTATGGTTACAGTTTTGCGAAAAGCAAATTTTTCCCTACAACAAAGGAATAGATTTTAAATTTACTATCATGGTAGTTGAAACATCATTGAGAAGGTTCCTCCAACTCAATCCCAATTAAAGTGATTAACAACCCAACAATATTAATTAAGAGTGATGAGATACTTAAGATACTCCAAGTACTAGATACTCAAGATTGTCCATAACCGGGACACGGCTAACCATGATTAGTTTGTACACTCTGCAGAGGTTTGCGCACTTTTCCCCACAAGACTCGATCGCCTCCGTTGGATTTCTCGCACTACATGGTGTTTGAGAAACGGATGACCGAGACACAGTCTTTCAGAAACATTAACTCTCTACTCCGGGTAGACCATACCAAACCTACAAACCCACTACCTGCTGATCTACCTCTTCAAGAGCCTCACGTAACTTACTCAACTATGCTAGAGCCCATAATAGCTTGTGGCTGCACACAGAAGTTTCTAGCATGAATCATCTCAGTTTCCCTTTGAGCCTGGGTGGCGGTCCATAGGAAGATCACATGGGTACTCCAGGATTTCCAAAAATACAAGCAACACTGGGTACTCCAGGTGCCTCAATCCACCCAGATGTGTATTTATGTTGCCACCCTAAGTTAAACCATTAATTATCAATCTCACATCTGTCATGGATTTCACTCAACCAAACCACATCTACGAGCATAGCATAACAATATAAGCAACGCGTAGAAGTAACTCCCAAGGGTTTGAATGTAACAGGGCAATAGGTTCTACCTCATCAACTACTTCCCAACCCACAAGTTACTGACATCCTAATCATGCAATGTTTGAGGATTGGAACTAATGCATAAAAACTGGGTGATAAAGGGATATGATCAAAGTGTTACTTGCCTTGCTGACGATCCGTGTAACCTAGAGATTCCAAATAACACGCTTCGCACTCCGGGAATTCTATCGTAAACAAACAATAGCATACATAAGCAACAATCAAAGAAGCACGAGTAAAACTCAAATAAGAAGATCTAACCGGAAAGTTCAACTTAAGAACTCCGGTTTGCAAAAATAATCAAATCAAACTGAGCAACGAAACTCAAACGGCGAAGGAAACAAGATCCGTTTACTAATCTGAACTAAGGTCAAATTTTACAGTACCAAAATCTTGTTCAAGTTGGTTAAGCGGAAAGAGGGTCTCAAGACGAAGATCTAGGCGCTTGAATCGCCTGATTCCGACTAACAAGCGAAAAGATAAACCGAAACGAAAATCGGATCAGAAATCGCGATCGAGAATAATCGCGGAAAAATCCGATAAAAGAAAACCGAGGAACAGGCTAACGGACGAGCGTTCATTATCTGTAACTAATGAGCGAAAACCATTCGCTGGAACGAACGTACGGACGAATGTCTGCTAAATTGAAAAACCGGGGAAAACCGGCGAACCGATCTAAAAAAACGAACTAGGGTTTTCTAAAAAAACCGGCAGCGGCGAACGGCGCATTACCTCTTCGGGGAGGCTCCGGCGAGGCGGGGCTCGGGCGGCGGGGCGACGGGCTTGCAGGGGGCGGGGCGAGGCGGCACGGCACGGCGAGAGGCGGCGGCGGCGCAGCTCGGCT